>NC_135818.1:6929372-7229372 GCF_964213995.1 Mustelus asterias | reverse complement strand
ACTGACTCTCTGATAGAGCATCTTACTCAGGTCCCCTCTCCCCCACCCTATCCCTGTAAACCCACACATTTACCACGGCCAATCCACCGAACCTGCACATCTTTGGACTGTGGGAGGAAACCGGAGCACCCGGAGGAAACCCATGCAGACACGGGGAGAACGTGCAGACTCCACACAGACAGTGACCCAAGGCTGAAATTGAACCCAGGTCCCTGGCGCTGTGAGGCAGCAGTGCCAACCACTGTGCCACCGTGCCGCTCCAATCAGATTGGTTCTTTTTGAAATGGTGCCAGGTTATCAGGGCACATATTTTCTACCCAGTTTTACCTGTTCACTAACACAAGCGCTGCAGATCCTGCAACTCTGAAATAAAAACAGAAAGTGCCGGAACTTTCCATCAGGCCATCAAGCTGAAACGTTAACTCTGTTTCTCTCTTGGCGTCCAAATATTTTGCTTTGATCCCATTGGTGGAGAGCTTTGGGAAACACGGGTCCGCCCGCCTCTCAATTATCGTGTCTCAGATAACCCCAGAATGTTACCTTTGAAACAACTCAATGTGCATTCGAACAAGGCAGTATCAATTGCTCCCACAGCTCGGAGTCTGTTCCATAGATTGACCTGTCATTCACTGGAATATTGTTTCTGTCGATTAGTTGTGAGTTCAAATATTGGCCGAATTCTTTGCTCCCCTAACTCTTCCCTCCAATGCTTTAAGTAGCGCTGTGGCTGAAATAAGGAGTTTAGTGGAACAGAGAGTTGATAGCCCCGTATCTACCATTCCCTGGTTGGGTCAAATTGTACCAATGACTGAAACCTCGGGTTAAACTATTTCCCCGTTCTCAGGATTTATTTAATTGCAGCCATTCCTGTGTCATTTGTTCATCGACCCTTTCGTGTCCCAAGGTGTGTAGGTTAGGAATCCCCCTGACACGAAGGGACAATTTATCATGGCCAATCAACCTAACCCGCACACCTTTGGACTATGGGAGGGAACCGGAGCACCCGGAGGAAACCCACGCAGACACTGGGAGAACGTGCAAACTCCGCACAGACAGAACCCAGGTCCCTGACACTGTGAAGCAGCAGTGCTAACAATCACAGTAACAACAACCACCCCCTTCTTGGAAAAAGTGACAAAAGCTATAGATGGCACAGTGGGTTAGTGCTGCTGCCTCACAGCGCCAGGGACCCGGGTTCAATTCCGGCCTTGGGTGACTGTCTGTGCGGAGTCTGCATGTTCTCCCCGTGTCTGCGTGGGTTTCCTCCGGGTGCTCCGGTTTCCTCCCACAGTCCAAAGATGTGTGGGTTAGGTTGATTGGCCATGCTAAATTGCCTCTTCGTGTCAGGGGCATTATCTGCTAATCCCTCTGACCTACACACCTTGAGACACTAAGGGGCAATTTAGCACGGTCTGTCCACCTAACCCACGTATCTTTCGGACTGTGGGAGGAAACCAGAGCACCCGGTAGAAACCCACGCAGACACGGGGAGAATGTGCAAACTCCACACAGACAGTGACCCGAGGCTGGAATCGAACCCGGGTAAATATGTGGTTTACGCAGACAGGGCCTGGGTGGGAATGCTGTCGGTGCAGGCTCGATGGGCTGAATGGCCTCTTTCTGCACTGTAGGGATTCAATGGTTCAACCATTCACCGGCCTCCAAGCCTAATTTCCTTGAGGAAAACAGACGTGAGGCACCTGCATCCAGGGCCTTATCCACTCTGTTTAATAATCATCCCCCTTTTCCATGGATCTTTAATGTTTTATTTCTTCTTCTAGTGTCTTGTTGACCTTGGTAATCTCCCTGGCAAATAACCTCCCTGGCAAATCCCGAAGCAAAGTAACTATTCATTAAAATACAACTTACCTTGTGCATCCCTGTGTCAATTCTGATTTTTCATTTGTCAGCAAGATACTATTTCTTTCACAATTTAATGAGTCTAAACTGAATAAATAAACATGCTGCCAATAGAAAGAGAAGATGACTTGTCTCGTTGAGTTACCTTGACGGACATTTTCAGCAAATTGGTAGATAGACGCCTTGTCCGCAAGATCCAACTCCCGAACAACGATTTGCTTACTCCCAGTGACTTCACGAATCTCCCAGGCCGTGGCCTCAGCCTTTGCGAGATCTCTGCAGGCCAGGATCACGCGAGCCCCTGTGAAGGGCCACATTGGGCATTACTTCCTGTTTTAGTTCCAATGGCCAATCAAACACAATCATATACTGACCTAATATTGGGGGAGAATAGAGTCATAGAGGTTTACTGCATGGAAACAGGCCCTTCGGCCCAACTTGTCCATGCCGCCTTTTTTTTTGAAACCACTAAGCTAGCCCCAATTGCCCGCGTTTGGCCCATTTCCCTCTATACCCATCTTATCCATGTAAATGCTTTTTAAAAGACCAAATTGTACCCACCTCTACTACCATCTCTGGCAGCTCGTTCCAGACACTCACCACCCTCTGTGTGAAACAATTGCCCCTCTGGACTCTTTTGTATCTCTCCCCTCTCACCTTAAACCTATGCCCTCTAGGTTTAAACTCCCCTACCTTTGGGAAAAGGTATTGACTATCTGGCTGATCTATGCCCCTGATTATTTTATAGACCTTTATAAGATAACCCCTAAGTGTCCTACACTCCAGGGAATGGTTAAAGTGCTGCTCTGTACAGAAACGGAGTGGGATATTTCTGTAATGGTTACATTTGGCTGTGAACCTTCAGATGGTTGATGGAATCCAAGATGGCGCCGAAGTGTGGCGACTTCTTGTGAGCTGTCCCCATCATACCCTCTAATTCTATCTTTTACTCTCATTCTCTGCTTTTAAAACTGTACTCTAACTCTTATAAACTCTTCAACAATACTCTGATTCAATCTCTTGCAGATTTTGTGATCTTCAGGCCTTGCTGCCATCAGACTTTCGACTGGACTTACCTCACACTAAGCTGATCTTTCTCTACACCCTAGCTATGGCTGTAACACTACTTTCTGTACCCTCTCGTTTCCTTCTCAATGAACGGTATGCTTTGTCTGTATAGCGCACAAGAAGCAATACTTTTCACTGTATGTTAATACAGGTGACAATAATAAATCAAATCAAATAACTTCTCGGAAACCGGTGTCCCTTCACCGGATTCCCTTTATTTACAAACTCTATTCCACTCCTGAGCGCGCTTCAGGTACAAAGTCAGAATCCGGAGTGTCAGTAGCCCCGAGACTCCTCTATATATCCACAGGTGAGACTCCCTGATTGGGCAGGCAATCATTACCTCAAGCAGGGAGCTCCTACTCAAAGAGGCCCACCTCATGTGTCTTGCTGAGGTCATTACATTTGACTTTGTGTAACTCAGCTGGCCAGCAGAACTGTTCGCGTCAATCACAAGCCACCAAGGACAAGAGGGAAGGAAAGAGGAAATGAACTTAATTGTTTGGCCATTCTGAGTAAAATCTGAAGAAAAGTCATCTTGCTACCCCAGGATGTCACAGTAATAGTATAGCACACCTCAGGTGCTGCCAAGAGGCTTCAGACTTTGCTAGGAATAATTGGTATTTATTGATAACAACAAACTATCTCCAAGCAGTTGCTGCCCATGGCAGCGCTCCAGCCTTTACATGTTGACTACATGGCTGCCTGAAGTATTCTAACTGAGAGAGGACTCCACCCTCTGGGGGTGATCATTCGCTCTCAGTTCCCATTGGTCCTTCAAGTCAGGTGATCCTCTTTTTCTGTGCTTGAGTGTCTTAAAGAGACAGGCACCACAATCACGACAGTCACAAAGCACTTTGTAGCCAGTGACACGTACAGAAGGTGCCATTCGGTCCATGGAGTCTGTGCCGACTCTCTGAAAGAACATCTTACCTATCCCCGTTACCCCTTTCATCTACCCTACTAATCCCCCCTAACCTGCACACCTTGGGGCACTAAGGGGCAGTTTAGCATGGCCAATCCACATATCTTTGGGGAGTGTGGGAGAAAACTGGAGCAACTGGAGGAAACCCACGCAGACACGGGGAGAATGTGCAGACTCCACACAGACAGTGACCGAAGCCGGGAATTGAACCGGAGTTCCAGGGATAGTTGTAATGTAGTGAAACATTAACAGGAGTTTGTTCTTCCCTCCTCTCTTGTGGCGATGGTGCAAAAAGCAAGGAAATAAATGACCAGCTTTTTAAAGAATGTTGTTTAAAAATAATCGTTTTCTTCCAATAGTGCCAACCTCACCTTTCCTTGCCACTTTCTCTCGCTACAACTGCACAAAGGAAATGTGTAATGGAATTCAGCAGAAATTCTACAAATGAGTTACAGAACAAGCAAGCTACAAGATAGCCCAATCCCCTACTTTATAAAACTCATAGAACTCTAGTTAGGCCACATTTGGAATATTGCATACCGTTCTGGTTCGTCACACTATCAGAAGGAAGTGGAGGCCTTGGCGAGGGCACAGAAAAGGTTTACCAGGATGTCGCCTGGTTTGGAGGGTATTAGCTATGAGGAGAGATTGGATAAACTTGGTTTGTTTTCACTTGGGTGTCGGAGGCTGAAGGGCGACCTGACAGGGGTTTACAAAATGATGAGAGATGTGGATAGAATGGATCCCAGGGTAGAAATGGCAATTACTAGGGGATATAGGGTTTAGGTAAAAGGGGGAAAGTTTAAAGATGAGAGAGGCAGGTTTTTGACACAGTGGGTGGTAAGTGCCTGGAATGCGCTGTCGGAGGAGGTGGTAGAAGCAGATACGATAGCAACGTTTAAGAGGCATCTTGACAGATACATGAATAGGCCGGGAATAGAGGGGTATGGACCATGTAGAGGCAAAAGGCCTTTAGTTTAGAAAGGCATCATGTGCCAGCGCAGGCTTGGTGGGCCGAAGGGCCTGTTCCTGTGCTGTACTGTCCTTTATTGCCATGATGTGGAGATGTCGGCGTTGGACTGGGGTGGGCACAGTAAGAAGTCTCACAACACCAGGGGTTAAAGTCGAACAGGTTTATTTGGTATCATGAGCTTTCGGAGCGCCGCTCCTTCAGGTGGGTCTAAACATGTTGTTTGTTTCTTGCACAGGATATAATATTCAGCCTGTCTGACGCAGCTGTGTGTGAAACCAAATAGCCAAGATCGTCTTGGTACAGGAAACAAGATATCAAAACAACTTCTATATTGGATGTTTATAAGGAAAACACTTCATTTCGTGTTCATAGTAACACTCTCCAGACCATAATGAACTGAGTATAGAAGGGGCAGCATGTGTGAATAGAGGGCTACAAAAATCTTCAGCTTGTCTTCTTAGAGAGATGAAGACAGAGATTTCCAGAGAGAAACAGGGCTGATGTTTCTGTTTTTATGCTGGGCCAGTGTTGCTGGGCCAGTGCTGCTGGGCCAGTGTTGCTGGGCCAGTGCTGCTGGGAGGCATTGGGCATGTCCAGTTTTGATTGAACACAGTTTAAGTTACAAGCATGTTTTGGTGTCACATTCAAATACTCTTACATTCAAATAACTGCACAGCGGTGACTCACCTCTCTGTGCCAGTTCGCGTGCCGTCTCTTTCCCTATTCCAGTGTTCGCCCCCGTAATCAGGACAGTTTTCCCGTCCAGTCTGGCACTGGATGTACACACCCCACCACCAGCGCATCTCCTGTCAAACAATTGGAAAATGTGACACCTTTTCCTTCACTCAGGTGCAGTCGATAAAAGTGTAGAAATATCACTTTGACGTTCTTCATTTGTAACGTGAATGAGTCTGATCTTTCTTCCTGTATTCAAACTCTCTGAAGAAGATCACACACCTAAAGTTTATTGATTAGTGTCACAAGTAGGTTTACATTAACAGAGCAATGAAGTTACTGCGAAAATGCTCTAGTCGCCACACTCCGGCGCCTGTTCGGGTACACTGAGGGAGAATTTAGCATGGCCAATGCACCTAACCAACGGGTCTTTCGGACTGTGGGAGGAAACCGGAGCACCCGGAGGAAATCCACGCAGACACGGGGGAGAATGTGCAGACTCCGCGCAGACAGTGACCCAAGCCGGGAATCGAACCCGGGTCCCTGGAGCTGTGAACTTCTGCAGCCACATTTGCAACCTCAAAGAAGGGCAAGCATCACATTGTCTGCGGTTGTCAAGATGACCGTGGCTCTGAACATTTATATGTCCAGTCCTTTCCAGATTGCTGCTACAGAAACAAGCAATGTCTCACAGCCTGCACCGCTACACAAGAGGGATCGCTGAGGCAGCAAATGCTGACCTTGACAGCAATGCCCACATCTCATGAATAAATTAAAAAATTACATGTTTTGAGAATGGTGTGGACAGAAATCAAAACTGCTATTTGTTTTATAGCTTGTTCTGGTGCATTGCAGAAAATAAAATGTTAACAATTTCCCGAGCTACATATTAAAAGAATGCGCCAAAAATAGTTTTTCCCCACAAAACAAAGCAGCACGGTGGCGCAGTGATTAGCACTGCTGCCTCACAGCGCCAGGGACCCAGGTTTGATTCTGGCCTTGGGTCACTGCCTGTGTGGAGTTTGCATGTTCACCCTGTGTCTGCGTGGGTTTCCCCCGGGTGCTTCGGTTTCCTTCCACACTCCAAAGATGATGATGGCGTTGGACTGGGGTGGGCACGGTAAAAAGTCTCACAACATCAGGTTAAAGTCCAACAGGTTTATTTGGAATCACGAGCTTTTCCGCTGCTCCTTCAAGCCACTCACCTGATGAAGGAGCAGCGCCCCGAAGGCTTGTGATTCCAAATAAAACTGTTGGACTTTAACCTGGTGTTGTGAGGCTTCTTACCGAGTCCAAAGATGTGCAGGTTAGGTGGATTGGCCATGCTAAATTACCCCTTAGTGTCCAAAGATGTGTAGGTTAGAGGGATTAGCAGGGTAAATACATGGGGTTACAGGGATAGGGCCTGTAACCCCACGTATTTACCCTGCTAATCCCCACGTATTTACCCGATGCTCTGTCGGAAAGTCGGTGCAGACTCGATGGGCCGAATGGCCTCCTTCTGCACTGTCAGGATTCTAGGATTCTACTCTATGAAAGCCAAGATTGCAAATACATCCCAGCTGTTTGTAACTTCATTACAGTGTGAATGTAAGCCTACTCGTGACTAATGAATAAAATTTTTACTTTAATGAGAAGTGAAAGTCAAGTTAAAATGCTGCAATTGTTGAAATGTGACAATTATTTGGCTTTGTTTATTATTGCTATTGGCATTTCAGGATTTATTACAAAATCCTAATTTTTTCCCAAAGGAAAAGGACTTGGATTATAACATCTTCCACAACCCGAAATGTCTGACATTTGGAATACTTTTGGGGAGTGGATGTAAATCTGAAAATCAGCTGAAACACCAAGTAGCCAATGAAAGTAGAGGAAAGCTGAAATCCCTCCCATAAACCCATCATCTGATCAATGACACTAACCTTTATCCAGTTGCACGTTGCCCTGTGCTGTGCATCTTTGCAATGTTCCCTCCTTACAAAACTGCAATTAATCCTCAAAACACAAACGGGCCTTTCACCCACCCTCCAAACTCAGCCTGATTTGGGCAGAGACGAAAGGAATTAGTCTTTTTTTTGACGCAGGGTGATTGTTTTGTGAGTTACTTCATTGCAGCAAACGCTCCCTCAGGGAGAGAGACAGAAGACGAGGTTAAAACCAGCAAATTATCCCCATGCATGCGCATGCAAAATATTATCCAAAGTACATCAATCTATACTTTTTTAAAAAGCTACAATTATTTTTTTATTCATATAATCAACCATGGACAGGATTTAGCAAAATTATTTTTGTATCAAATATTTTAATCCAATTTAATTTAAAGCGTAACTGAGATTCCAAACAAATGATAACATTTATAGAGTGGAACCCAACATTGGTAAGTATTAGCAGATTGCAACATTAGATACAATTTATATTCAGTTTGCACAAGAAGCAGGTTGCAGAATTGTTGCAAATACTAGAAATCATAGAAACCCTACAGTGCAGAAGGAGGCCATTCAGCCCATCGAGTCGGCACCGACCACAATCCCACCCAGGCCCTACCCCCACATATTTACCCGCTAATCCACACATAGAATAGAATAGAAACCCTACAGTGCAGAAGGAGGCCATTCGGCCCATCGAGTCTGCACCGACCACAATCCCACCCAGGCCCTACCCCCACATATTTACCCGCTAATCCCTCTAACCTACGCATCAGGACTCTAAGGGGCAATTTTTAACCTGGCCAATCAACCTAACCCGCACATCTTTGGACTCTAAGGGGCAATTTTTAACCTGGCCAATCAACCTAACCCGCACATCTTTGGACTGTGGGAGGAAACCGGAGCACCCGGAGGAAACCCACGCAGACACGAGGAGAACGTACAAACTCCACACAGACAGTGACCCGAGCCGGGAATCGAACCCGGGACCCTGGAGCTGTGAAGCAGCAGTGCTAACCACTGATATAGGGGCCTATATCACTAACCTGATATAGGGGCCAAATGCTGCCAAAAGAAGAGCAGTGATTGTACAGATCCCAATGATGGTGAATAAGACTGGCATCCTCACTGGGGCTGCAGCAGCTTCTGCAAGAGGGAGCTGGGGATCATCCTCCCGGGACCGGAAGGAGCAGAAAACTACAACTCCCAGAATGCCTTGACCCTTCCCTCGGGATCAGACTTCTCCCCTTCCCCGGGGTTCAGACCCGCTCCATTCCCCTTTCCCCCGGGGTTCAGACCCGCTCCATTCCCCTTTCCCCCGGGGTTCAGACCCGCTCCATTCCCCTTTCCCCCGGGGTTCAGACCCGGTCCGTCATCCTCTCCCTTCCCCCGGTCCGGGATCAGACCCGGTCCGTCCCTCTCTTCCTTCCCCCGGGGTTCAGACCCGGTCCGTCCTCCTCTCCCTTCCCCCCCCCCCCCCCCCCCCGGCCATTGCCGCGGTGGTGGGGGAGGTGAAGCGATGGCGCGGGCTGCGGCTGTGTGGAGGGCCCGGCTGCAGGGAGTCAGCTGATTGCGGGAGGAGGAGCCGGAAGTGTGCGGGATGCCGCTGTAGCTGCTGCCGGGTTTCCCCCTCAGGGTCAGTCTGTTGTTCAGAGTCAGGATGTCCTCCGAGGAGTTTGAGAAGCTGCACGAAGCGTTCGGCTGTGTGTCTGAGGAGCTGAGGCGCCAGTGTGAGCGGCTGGCGGGCTGCCCGGGAGGTGAGGGAGCTGCTGCTTACTGTCAATGCTGACCCCCCCCCCCCCCCAGCAACATACTGACTGGCAGCTGACAATCACTGCCCAGACCCCAACCCCCAGACCCCAACCCCCAGACCCCTAACCCCCCAGACCCCTAACCCCCCAGACCCCAACCCCCAGACCCCAACCAAAGAACAGTACAGCACAGGAAACAGGCCCTTTGGCCCTCCAAGCCTGTGCCGCTCCTTGGTCCAACTAGACCAATCGTTTGTATCCCTCCATTCCCAGGCTGCTCATGTGACTATCCAGGTAAGTCTTAAACGATGTCAGCGTGTCTGCCTCCACCACCCTACTTGGCAGCGCATTCCAGGCCCCCACCACCCTCTGTGTAAAAAACGTCCCTCTGATATCTGAGTTATACTTCGCCCCTCTCAGCTTGAGCCCGTGACCCCTCGTGATCGTCACCTCCGACCTGGGAAAAAGCTTCCCACTGTTCACCCTATCTATACCCATCATAATCTTGTACACCTCTATTAGATCTCCCCTCATTCTCCGTCTTTCCAGGGAGAACAACCCCAGTTTACCCAATCTCTCCTCATAGCTCAGACCCTCCATACCAGGCAACAGGTAAACCTTCTTTGCCCTCTCTCTAACGCCTCCACGTCCTTCTGGTAGTGCGGCGACCAGAACTGGACGCAGTACTCCAAATGTGGCCTAACCAGCGTTCTATACAGCTGCATCATCAGACTCCAGCTTTTATACTCTATACCCCGTCCTATAAAGGCAAGCATACCATATGCCTTCTTCGCCACCTTCTCCACCTGTGTTGCCACCTTCAAGGATTTGTGGACTTGCACATCTAGGTCCCTCTGTGTTTCTATACTCCTGATGACTCTGCCATTTATTGTATAACTCCTCCCTACATTATTTCTTCCAAAATGCATCACTTCGCATTTATCCGGATTAAACTCCATCTGCCACCTCTCCGCCCAATTTTCCAGCCTATCTATATCCTGCTGTATTGCCCAACAATGCTCTTCGCTATCCGCAAGTCCAGCCATCTTCGTGTCATCCGCAAACTTGCTGATTACACCAGTTACACCTTCTTCCAAATCATTTATATATATCACAAATAGCAGAGGTCCCAGTACAGAGCCCTGCAGAACACCACTGGTCACAGATCTCCAGCCAGAAAAATACCCTTCGACCACTACCCTCTGTCTCCTATGGCCAAGCCAGTTCTCCACCCATCTAGCCACTTCTCCTTGTATCCCATGAGCCTTAACCTTCTTAACCAACCTGCCATGTGGGACTTTGTCAAATGCCTTACTGAAATCCATATAGACGACATCCACGGCCCTTCCTTCATCAACCGTTTTTGTCACTTCCTCAAAAAACTCCACCAAATTTGTAAGGCACGACCTCCCTCTTACAAAACCATGCTGTCTGTCACTAATGAGATTGTTCCGTTCTAAATGCACATACATCCTGTCTCTAAGAATCCTCTCCAACAACTTCCCTACCACGGACGTCAACCCCCAGACCCCAGCCCCCAGACTCCCAGACCCCCAGACCTCAACCCCCAGCCCTCTGGAAGCTTCTGATAATTTTCACTGTAAGCGACAATAATAAATCAAATCAAAAGACTCCGTCCAAACACCAATTGGTGAACAGTGACAAAAATATTCACGAGGCCCATTGGAGGCTCTCTCTAATTAACCAATATTAGGTGCATTGGCCGTGCTAAATTCTCCCTCCGAACAGGCGCCAGAGTGTGGCGACTAGTGGATTTTCAGTAACTTCATTGCAGTGTTAATGTAAACCTACTTGTGACGCTAATAAATAAACTAAAATAAAACTTCCTTTCTCTGCTACAAACCATCTCACTTGATTCTCTATGTCCCCCACCGCCCGCCCCCGCCCCCCCATCCCCCCCGACTGTGAGGAACTTGTAAGCTCCAAACCTCAACTGTCTACACTTTGATTTGATTTATTATTGTCACATGTATTGGGACTCAGTGAAAAGTATTGTTTCTTGCGCGCTATACAGACAAAGCATGCTGTTCATAGAGTACATAGGGGACAAGGAAAGGATAAGGTGCAGAATATAGTTTTGCAGTTACAGATAGGGTGTAGAGAAAGATCAGCTTAATATATGGTGGCAGCAGAGAAGAAGCTGTCCTCGAGTTGGTTGGTACGTGATTTCAGACTTTTGTATCTTTTTCCCGACAGAAGAAGGTGGAAGAGAGAATGTGCGGGGTGCGTGCGACCTCTAACCAAACTGCACTTTTATAACTGTTTCTCCAAGCCATCACCTGATCCATCTCTCCTGGGAAATCTGTTTACTCCTGCCTTGATTCCCTCATCTGTCAACTTTTGACCACATCGGAACAGGAGTAGGCCAATTAGTCCATCCAGTCTGCTCCCCAATTCAATATGATCATGGCTGATCATCCACTTCAATACCTCTTTCCCCATGCTATTCCTTTATGTCACTGGCAACTGGCACAGGGGGTGGGGAGGGCAGGGGGAGCGGGGAACACGGGAGGGCGGGGAGTCAGCGGGAACATGAGGGATGGGGGAGATTTACTCCTATGAGTACTACTCCTGTGCCACTCACTCCCTCTTCATCATGGCACCCTTGGCAGTTGCCCAGATGGTAACGCCAGCCCTGCATTGCACATCCACTGGAAGCTCTCTGAGGTCTCCCTGGACTCCGGTTTGATAATCATTGTCTTATTCTGCACCCAGGCCCACTCACCCAGCTGTCCTTTCTGATCTACATTGGCTACCGATCTTGCGACACCTCAAATTTCAAATAATCATCGTATTCTTTAAATTCTTCTCTTTCTATTTCTAACATCGCCTGTACCACAACCAAACCTCACCACTCCAGCCCTCATCCACTGATTTCTGTCTTTTATGCACCGCTCGTGCATTGCTGCAACAGCCCATGTGGTATAGCTACACCCACAGTGCTCTTAGGAAGCGAGTTCCAGGATTTTGACCCAGTGACAGTGAAGGAACAATGATATATTTCCAAGGCAGGATGTTGAGTGACTTGGAGGGGAACCTACAGGTGGTGGTGTTCACAGAATCACAGAAACCCTACAGTGCAGAAAGAGGCCATTTGGCCCATCGAGTCTGCACCGACCACAATCCCACCCGGGCCCTATCCCTATATCCCTACACATTTACCCACTAATCCCTCTAACCTACACATCTTAGGACTCTAGGGCAATTTTTAGCATAGCCAATCAACCTAACCCGCACATCTTTGGACTGTGGGAGGAAACCGGAGCACCCAGAGGAAACCCACGCAGACACGAGAAGAATGTGCAAGCTCCACACAGACAGTGACCCAAGCCGGGAATCGAACATAGGTCCCTGGAGCTGTGAAGCAGCAGTGCTAACCACTGTGCTACCGTGCCGTTGTTCCCAGGTGTCTGCTGTCCTTGTCTTCTAGATGGTAGATGGCGCAGGTTTGGAAGGTGCTTTCGAAGGAGACTTAGTGAGTTGCTGCAGTGCATCTTGTTGACGGTACGTGCTGCTGCCTTGATGTGCTGGTATAGGAGGGAGTGAATGTTGAACATGGTGGATGGGGTGCCAATCAGGCTTTGACCTTCTCTCTGTTTCTCATCTAAATAGACTTATCTGAAATACCTCCTGTCCTGCCCCTGCCTCTCTTCCCTGTTGCTAAAATACTGCAGGATATTTCGAGCAGTCTCTGGCATTTTATCAGTGCCGTTTTGTCTGCAGCTGATGTCCTCGATTGTTACTGCAGCAGTATAATTGCTCTCATGTTTGTTTTAATCAGAAAGGATGCAGTGTCCTGTTGTTTTAGTGTTCCCTGGGATTGCAGAGTAGAGCTTAATTGGGATAATTGACAGATCAGATCGTATGACTGGGGACAGCTCGGCTTTCACAGAGAATTCCAACCGTGTTGCTGCTTCAGATGCTGTTTGCACTTGAGAGAGAGAGAGCAATGTTTTTGTTTTCCTCTCTGGAGTTGGAGGTTCTGCTGTCTGAGTGTTGCTGTTTTGGAAGCTGCAGGGAGAGAGGTGTTAAAAGCTGGAAATCTAGCATCTTGTTTTAGTGTTAACTAATTCTGAAGAAGGGTGTATGTCTGTGGGATTTTGCTTTAAACTGGAACAACAAAGATAGCTAGCAGTTAAGGATAATACTGTGTCATGCTTAAGTCTTGTAATTGATAAAAGTTAATGCTTAATTGATAAAAGTTAATGCTAAATTAACTTTAAATTAATGTTATTGATAAAAGTTAATCTTTTTGTTATTTTCCAACTGTGTTCTTGAATAAACTTTGTTTGATAAAAGCTCCCGAGTGGGTCACTGGAATCATACCTGGTGTGAAACATCTTATGCTCACCAATGGCAAAATTAAATGCAAAACTTAGGGTCTCGGCTAACTTCACAAAACACCTTGGAGCTTCCGGCCTGGACCATAACACTCTCTTCAATCAGAACAGACTCCCAAATCTTGACGTCCTCTCCACACATGCTGCAATTTATCTCTTGGCCAACTGTGCTCTGTGTTTGCTTTTTAAACCCTGATCACTACCTGAAATCTGTATTAACTGACAAGCGGTCAAAGGCACTGCATAGATTTATGTTCAGCTGTTGTAACGCTGTCTTAACCACTGATCTGGATATCAAATTATATTTTGAAACTTCCCCCAATGTCTGCGATCAAATAAAATCGAGAACTTAGAATATGGATTGTGTATGAAACTAAAAAGACAAAGGAATACATTAGAAGAAATAAATGAGAAGGCTGATGTGGATGGCAGCACGGTGGCACAGTGGTTAGCACTGCTGCCTCACAGCGCCAAGGACCTGGGTTCAATTCCCGGCTTGGATCACTGTCTGTGCGGAGTCTGCACATTCTCCCCATGTCTGCATGGGTTTCCTCCGGGTGCTCCGGTTTCCTCCCACAGTCTGAAAGATGTGCTGGTTAGGTGCACTGGCCATGCTAAATTCGCCCTCAGTGTACCCAAACAGGCGCGTAGTGTAGTGACTAGGGGATTTTCACAGTAACTTAATTATAGTGTTAATGTAAGCATACTTGTGACTAATAAATAAACTTTGAAACTTTATTCACTCTGGAACAAGTCAATAAGTTTAGCGCAAATGATAAGAGATGATGATAGCGGTGATGCTGAAGTCAGAAGAAGCATAGAGGTAGCCAGAAGGAATTGCATGAAGATGGAAGATGTGTTAACTACAAGAAAACTCAAGTTTGTACCAAAGAAGTAACTCGTAAGATGCTATATTCTGTCCACTTTCCCCTCTGCCTCAGAAACGGAAAGATAAGAACATAAGAAATAGGAGCAGGAGTAGGCCATCTAGCCCCTCAAGCCTGCCCCGCCATTCAATAAGATCATGGCTGATCTGATAGTGGTTTAGTTCCACTTACCTGCCCACTCCCCATAACCCTTAATTCCCTTATTGATCAGAAATCTATCTACCTGTGTCTTAAACATATTTAACGAGGTAGCCTCCACGGCTTCAATGGGCAGAGAATTCCAGAGATTCACTACCCTCTGAGAGAAGAAGTTCCTCCTCAACTCTGTTCTAAACTGACTCCCCCGTATTTTGAGGCTGTGTCCTCTAGTTCTTGTTTCCTTTCTAAGTGGAAAGAATCTCTCTGCCTCTACCCTGTCTAGCCCCTTCATTATCTTATATGTCTCTATAAGATCTCCCCTCAGCCTTCTAAACTCCAACGAGTACAGGCCCAATCTACTCAATCTCTCCACATAAGCTAACCCCCTCATCTCTGGTATCAACCTGGTGAACCTTCTCTGTACTCCCTCCAAGGCCAATATATCCTTTCGCAAACAAGGGGACCAAAATTGCACACAGTACTCTAGTTGCAGCCTCACCAATACCTTGTACAATTGCAGCAAGACCTCCCTGCTTTTATACTCCATCCCCTTCGCGATCTGTGAAAGATAACAGGCCTTTGAAATGTGGATGCTAAGACGTGTGTTTAAAATGCCACATTCAGACCAGAAGACAAATGAAGAGCTGCTTGAAATTGTAAGAGCAAAAAGAAGTCTAGGAAGTGACATCCAGAAAACAAAATCAGTGTTTCAGCCATTTGATCAGAGCTGGAAAGCTATAGAGGCATCACATCTCTATGGAGCAGAATGAGGGGCCGAGCTAGGCCTAGCTGGGTGATGGATGTCATAGAGCGATTCCAGATGAGCTATAGTGGATGTGTGAGACTGACCAGTATGACACATCATGGTAACAGATCTCCTATCAGGAGTAGCCACAGGCTGCATCATCAATGTCTGTATCTCAGGCACTCAAAGGATAAGTATAAAAGCTGGAGGGTGTACTAAAAATAAAAAATGATGGAAATCTTAGAATCCTACAGGGCAGAAGGAGGCCATTCGGCCCAACGAGTCTGCACCAACCACAATCCCACCCAGGTCCTATCCCCATAACCCCATGCATTTACCCTAGCTAATCCCCCGACACTAAGGGGCAATTTAGCATGGCTGATCCATCTAACCCACACATCTTTTGGACTGTGGGAGGAAATCAGAGCACCCGGAGGAAACCCACGCAGAAATGGGGAGAACGTGCAGACTCCGCACAGACAGTGACCCAAGCCAGGAATCGAACCCGGGTCCCTAGCGCTGTGAGGCAGCAGTGCTAACCACCGTGCCACCCCAAAATATGCCAAGTGCATCAGTACCTCTAAAGAGATAAGACGGGTTTAAGCTTTGGTTGTTCCCTTTGTCAGGACGGTTTGTTAATAGTTCAGTGTTTACTGTAAATCTCTCTCTCTGCTTTCTGGGTGGTTTTTGCATGTTGTGGTTGAAGTGCGTGTAGAGATGTGCAGGAAGACATGGGAATAATGTGAGAAGAGACAGGAACCTGAAAGATGGGTGTGATGCATGTTTCGTGAAGGCAACACTAAGAAGCTCATACAAAGGTTAATGGCAGGCCAGATGTCAGCGACGGGTTCTTATTCTTTTCCAACAAATTCCACTTCAATGACTGTCCGCGATGGGAGAGTTACGGGAACAATCACTCGCGTTTTTATTTGCCTTTAATGGGGTAAAATATAATGGTTCTGTTAATCTGGTGCATTTATCCAACAAATGGGCCTAATGTGACTAATGAAGCAACAAAGCCTTGTGTGAGCAGTGCCTCAATGCCTAAACCCATGTCCCACGAGTAATAAATACTTCAATTAGTTCAAACAGTAGGATGAAAGTAGGCTGGATTTTGTGAGGATTAAAACAATGCAGCATTTAGTGATGTCAGCAGATGTGATGCCAAAATAAATAAAATAAATACTAGTTCAGTTGTACTTGTGACAGAAATGCAAAGGGGAAAGATACCTCTGTATCAGCAACACACACATTCAGTTTTGCCCATCAACTGAAATATAAATCACAGCTGTATCTTGTGCCTCATCTCAGCACAGTGACCTAAGTCTACCATCTTCAGCTGCTTCATCAATAACCTTCCTTCCATCAAATAGTCAGAGGTGGGGATGTTCACTGATGATTGCACAACGTTCAGCACCATTCACCACTCCTCAGATACTGAAGCAGCCAGTGCCAAAATGCAGCAAGACCTGGACAATATCCAGGCCTGGGCTGACAAGTGGCAAGGAACATCCGTACCACACAAGTGCCAGGGTCCACCAAGAGAGAATCTAACCATCTCTCTTTGATATTCAATGGCATTGCCATCACTGAATCCCCCACTACCAACACACTGGGTGGGAGTTACCATTGACCAGAAACTGGACTAGTTATACAAATACCGGAGCTACAAGACAGGTCAGAAGCTGGGGATCCTGCAGCAAGTAACTCACCTCCTGACTTCCCAAAATCTGTCCACCATCTACAAAACACAAGTCAGGAGTGTGATGGAATACTCTCCATTTGTTTGGATGAGTGCAACTCCCGACAACACTCAAGAAGCTCGACACCATCCAGGACAAAGCAGCCCCGCTTGATTGGCACCCCTTCCACAAACATTCACTCCCTCCACCATCGGCACACAGTGGCAGCCGTCTGTACCATTTGTAAGATGCACTGCAGCAACTCACTGACGCTCCTTACTCGGCACCTTTCAAACCCATGACCGCTACCATCTAGAAGGACAAGAGAAGCAGAAGCATGGGAACACCACCACCACCTGGAAGATCCCCTCTCAGTCACTCACCACCCTGACTTGGAAATATAGTGGCCGTTCCTTCACTGTTGCTGGGTCAGAATCATGGAACTACCTCCCTAACCACACTGCAGGTGTACCTACATCACACAGGTCTACAGCGGATCAGGAGGGCAGCTCATCACCTCCTAGTCCAGGCCAATTAGGGACAAGCAATAAATGCTGGTCGGGCCAGCGACGCCCACATGAATTCGTTTTTAAAAATTCAGCCTAGAGATTTGCGGAAACATTGTTTTGGTGAGGGTGGGTGCAAGTTACTGTTTAAACTGTTTAAACAAACCTGGTGATCCTATCAGATTCTTGAGTCAATATTTGTGTATCCCTCAGCCAAGAGATCGGAGAACGGTTTGATTGTGAAATCGCTTGGGTACAGATACCTGATTGTAACTGCTGATTAGAATACACACACATCAAATATTTTAAAAATTGCTACAGTTTCGAATGTTTTCTTCGGAGTATTTTCCTGAGTGGAATAACATACTATCAAAATGTCAGAGGCTGATGTGGTTTGTTTTTAAAAGAACAGTAATGCTACTGTGGTTTGGTCTTTTTAATGTGTTGAATAATTTTTGTGACATTGCGTTTTTGTCCTGGCTTTCTGCTGTGTTCAAATTCTACAATGGGAACTCTCCCTCCGCACCAATGATAGGATCAGTCTATTCGTGCCCCATTTCGAATGTGTTTTTGTCCTCTTTAGTGCAGCATTACACGGATGAGAAGACACATTGGCAATTCGTGCCAGAGGAATTTCCTTAAATTTTCCTCTTCCTCCCTTTGGGTAATCCCTTTTAGCTACAGTGTCTCCTGCTGACAATTTAAATGCCTTTGGGAGCGCGTGAGAATCCAAGTAAAGCAGACAATTGCAGCTTATCACTCCTCGGTACAGTGCTCCCATTTACCAGGTTAATTCACCAAGATCACACTAATATAAAGGCAAAATACTGCGGATGCTGGAATCCGAAACAAAAACAGAAAATGCTGCAAAAACTCAGCAGGTCTGACAGCACCTGTGGAGAGACAATAGAGCCAATGTTTCGAGTCTGACTATTTGCCAGAGCCTCCCAAAGGGTCATCTAGACTTGAAACATTGGCTCTGTTCTCTCTCCACAGATGCTATCAGACATGTTGAGTTTTTTGAGCATTTTCTGTTTTCGTTGCAAAAATTGGGGGCAGCACGGTAGCACAGTGATTAGCACTGCTGCGTCACAGCGCCAGGGACCTGGGTTCAATTACCGGCTCGGGTCACTGTCTGTGCAGAGTCTGCACGTTCTCCCCATGTCTGTGTGGGTTTCCTCCGGGTGCTCCGGTTTCCTCCCACAGTCTGAAAGACATGCTGGTTAGATGCGATGACCTGAACAGGTGCCAGACAGTGGCGATTAGGGGAATTTCACAGTAACTTCATTGCAGTGTTAATGTAAGCCTTACTTGTGACTAATAAATAAACTTTAAAAACTTTAACTTTAAAAATCACACATTAGTTGTCTAAATAATGCACTCACAAGATATCTAAAGTTAATACACGTGGTCTAATTTTCCACAGTGCTGTTCGTTTGAATGCGAAATTGCAATTTGTTGCACAATTTAGCATCAAAGCCATTTTCTTCAATGGCTTGGTGACCCCCAGAGAATTAAAAAAAAAGAAGTCTTCATGCTCCTTCCTGCTGGCAGGATCTTCCTGTCCCACCGATGGCCACCCTCTGCGGCGGGTTTCCCGGTGGTGGAGGTGCGAACCACATAAAGCACCGGAGACATCGGCAGGACCGTAAGATGCTGCCTGTGGCCAATGGCAAGTGGTCTTCGCTACTGGAAAATCCAGCTGCCGGTGCCTGGAAAATCTCCCCCTCGACCTATTAGTCACTGGGGTAGAAGGGGAGAGTGTAAAGCCTGATTAGAATTGTGGCCACTCATTTACTGTAATCTGTCTTCCATCTGATGTTTTGCAGAACAGAAGAAAAGGCTTCTGCGAGAAATAGATGAAAAAGTTGATGAAACCAATGAAGTTGTAAGTACCTCTCTGGATAATTAAAGTGTGACGTTTTATTAGACATCTCGGGGGACTTTCAAAACCGTGTGCATTGACTGATTTACTGAACAACTCCGATCAATGATGGACTGTGGAGTAGTTTAATTTATCAGGGGATGGCAGCAACACCGATTATTTGTGAGTTTGCACCCTTCATTGCTGAATGCTTTTGTTTCCAGCTGGATGGAATGGAAAAGGAAATAAAGAAAGCACCGCCCTCCTACCGTAATCAGATGAATGTCAAAATCCGTTCATACAGAAAAGATGTGAGCAAGTTACAGCGGGACGCTAGAAGCAGTGATACTGGATATGGAATACATAGTGATGTTAAGTACACTGTGTACAATACTGAAAATGAACAAAGTGTAAGTACTGCAACTAAAAAAATTATTGTAGCAACTTCATTCTCCTTTATCTCACGAGAATTGAAATGTAAATCCAATTCTGTCCAAAGATGTACGGGTTAGGTGGATTGGCCATGCTAAATTGACCCTTAGTGTCAGGGGGACTTAGCAGGGTGAATACGTGGGGCTACGGGGATAGAGGCTGGGTGGGATTGTGATCGGTGCAGACTTGATGGGCCAAATGGCTTCCTTCTGCACTGTAGGGTTTCTATGTACACAAGAACACAGAAAATAGGAGCAGAAGTTAACCATTCGGCCCATTGATCTTGCTCTGCTATACAATATGGTTATGACTGATCTTGGGCTTGAACTCCATCCCCCCCTGTATCACTTGATTCTGAAACTCCAAATTTGTCTATCCCAGCCTCTGAATGTACTCAACGATGGAGTATCCACAACCTTCTGGGGTAAAGCATTCCAAAGATTCACAACCCTTTTCGTGAAACAATTCCTCCTCATCTCAGTCCTGAGAGGTCGTCTTCTTACCCTGAGACTGTGTCCCTGTGTTTTACATTCCATAACCAGCGGTAACGTTCTCTGTGTTTACCCTATCAAGCCTGACACGTTTCAGTGAGATCATCTAGGTTTAATATAACATGGTGTATCGCTAATAGAATATTCTCTTCACATGAGAGTTAACTTTTAGTTCACTAAACAAATCTTTATTTTTATTGGCAAATTGTAGAGCTCATTAGCGATGAAATTCATTGAAATGGCAACTTGTTTATTTATTACAAGGGGGCACAAGTTCAAGGTGAGAGGGGGGAAAGTTTAAGGGAGATGTGTGGGGAAGTTTTTCAGTGGGTGTCTGGAACGCACTGCCAGAGGAGGTGGTGGAAGCAGGCACATTAGCAACATTTAAGAGGCATTTGAATGTGTACATGAATAGGGAGGGAATAGAATAGAGGGATACGGACCGAGGAAGGGCAGTTTTTGTCTTTTAGTTTAGTTGGGTCACTATGATCGGCGCAGGCTTGGAGGGCCTGTTCCTGTGCTGTACTTTTTGCTCTTAATTAATCTATTTGTTGCCCCAAGGCCCTTGTATCAGATGTATCATAGGTGACATTTTTCTTTTACATTATAATTGTCCCTATAGTACACTTTAATGTTTCTGGTACCAGCCATCTTTATGGGTTCTTTAATGGGTAGAGTGGACGTGGAGAGGATGTTTCCACTAGTGGGAAAAACTAGAACCAGAGGGCACAACCTCAGGCTAAAGGGATGATCCTTTAAAACAGGGATGAGGAGGAATTTCTTCAGCCAGAGGGTGGTGAATCTGTGGAACTCTTTGCCACAGAAGGCTGTGGAGGCCAGGTCATTGAGTGTCTTTAAGACAGAGATAGGTTCTTGATTAATAAGAGGATCAGGGGGTTATGGGGAAAAGGCAGGAGATTGGGGTTGAGAAAAATATCAGCCATGATTGAATGGCAGAACAGACTCAATGGGCCGAGTGGCCTAATTCTGCTCCTATGTCTTATGGTCTTTAATTGTGATTCAGTTCCATGTCAGTTTGGACTATTCTGTGCAGTGAAGTTGGACTATGTTCCTTGTAGCCTGCAGAGACAGAAGATATGGCTTCCATTAGTCTGGGCTTGATTTCCAGTAGTTAACCTGCTTCCTGATCAGTGCCCCTTGTTCAGTTTTCCAGCTATGCTTTCCAATATGCTAAAAATTAATCAAACAGAAACAAAATGTTTTGATTGTGGGGGGGGGGGGGGGGGACATGAAGGGGAGAAAGTGCTTTCTCCCCTCTCTGAAGGCCAAATAAGTCTGTAATTGCAGAGTCTCCATTATTCTCTAACGGTAGGGTGAAAACATGTTAGTCAGATTCGGGGTGGGCATTTTGTGACGAAGTAAATGACTGACTTGCCCGAACATATCCTGCAAAACCTTTGAAATTGAGAAATAAATTCTTGTTCCAGTCAGAAAACGCTTTGAAAAGATCTAAAGCCATCATGTTTCTCCAGTGTCTGTTTCTTTGTTAGAACAGCTCAAGCCTAATTCTGCTTTAAGCCCCAACATTTTCTCTTTTTTTGTCCCCCCAGAATTACTTATCTTCTCAGCGTGCTTTGCTCTTGCAAGGTACAGACCGTCTTAACCGAGCTACCCAGAGTATAGACCGTTCTCATAGGATAGCAGCAGAAACAGATCACATAGGTTCGGATATAATCGAGGAACTTGGTGGACAACGCGAGCAGCTGGAACGGTCAAAAGACAGGGTGAGTTCTCATTGTTAAAAGTGTGCATGGAGGGCGTGCATTTTGGTGAGAAATATAATATCCCTCAGTCTGAAAACTTTAAACTGGATACTTTGCCCCTTTTTGTTTGCTGTTCATACTTTGTTTTCATCCCTAAGCTAATAAACACGGGTGAGAATCTGAGCCGGAGTCGCAAAGTGCTGCGCGCCATGTCCAGGAGGTAAGTTTCAGAGAAATCTAGTGAAAATAACAAAACTAAACATCATTACTGCTGCATCAAGATGGAAATTAGGAGTGCCTTAGTCCACACATCCAGTGGGACTCAAATCCAATGGGACACTGCCCACAAGACCTCCTTGGCCACTGATAGGACGATTAAGATTGGAGATGTGAATCCCCATGAGACCAGGATATCTTAAGGCTGGAGTGGGGTTAGTGTCAGGATGAGAATGCTTAACCTGGTGCTGTGCTTGGAACAGAGCAGATGAGTGGACAAGAGTTGGTGTGGGCGGTATTTTGACCTTCAGTTTTAGATAGCACTTAAAAGTTAAGACAACCCACAACGACTTGGAGGAGCAGTGTATACAGGGAAAGATTTTCAAAATGGTACAAAACATTACCTAAATTATTTCACTTGTAATAGGAGGTATTGATTTTCTTTCAGTGCTTTTAGTTCCTGTCCCAAGGTGGCACAATGGTTAGCACTGCTGCCTCACAGCACCTGGGACCCAGGTTCAATTCCTGGCTTGGGTCACTATCTGTGGAGTCTGCATGGGTTTCCTCCCACAGTCCGAAAGACTGGTTAGGGTGCATTGGCTATGCTAAATTCTCCCTCTGTGTACCTGAACAGGTGCCAGTGTGTGGCAGCTAGGGGGTTTTCACAGTAACTTCATTGCAGTGTTAATGTAAGCCTACTTGTGACACTAATAAATAAACTTTAAATGTTAGAGGTCTTTCTCCCCACCCCCAGTTAATCTTTTATTAACAATCTCTTGTGGATAGACTGCTTTCTCCCCTATCTCCTGCCCAATGTTTTACATATTTGGAAAAGTAGAAATGAGAGAAATGTATTCATTTCTGACCCTCAGTTTTTTTTGATCTCTCTAGGGTTATGACAAACAAGTTGCTTCTGGGTATCATCATCCTTCTGGAAGTGTCCATTCTGGCAGCTGTTGTATATGTAAAATTCTTCCGCAAACACTAACTTAAGATGTACATGCATGTATAGTCTGTGTGGTTTCAGTGCCCTGAACTCCTGCTGAAGTGCTTCCCCTGAAGGTGACAGGTTTCTGGCTCGACTGCAGTGTTGAAAGATGAGACATTGAGGATGCGTATTAAAGTACTTTTATTGCTGAACCATTCCATTCTTCATCACGTACTCAACCTGGTTAGAGGACTCCCCTGTGGTTTGATGGGTCTTGCAGCTGATGAAGTATCTTGGAGCAAGATGAAGAAACTTAACAAATTAAGTTGCATTTGATCAGTCTCCTAAACTTTGCCAATAACTACATTGTAGTAATGTGCACAAACTTTTAATAAAGTCATTTGATATTTAACAAATGTCCCATTGGTCTTAAGTTATTGGCTGGAGGGAAAATTTAATATACATTATTAACAGTATACCAATTTATCCCTCCAACAACCTTAAAGGATTTTTATGCAAACAAGCACTGAGCTTTTGAGATTCTCTCCTGGCTAGAAAACAGCTACTTTGACAACTTTATCCAAATTTATCTCCAGCTGGTTGAATAGGGAAATGATAATTCATCCTATTCTTCGCACTGGAATGTATAGAAAAAGCTCAGGTGGGTTTTGTTCACATTACCTTATGAATAAAGAGGGAAGGGCTGAGAACACACTGTGTCCCAAGGATAAAGTGTATGTGGAACAAAATACTATTCCTAAATCGCAGTTCTGGAAAATGAATTTGTACAAACGAGACACTGATTCCTTTCTCCAACCAAGGTCCTAAAGCCGTAACGTCTGTTCATTTGTCCCGTATGTTGCATTGGGTGTCGGCAGTTCTTCATATTTGCCATGGGAACCTTCTCGGGCCTGTCCCAAAGAAAAGGAGATGACATCCAGAGCAATGTTTACTGTAGCATTAAGTTCCTCATCTGAAGTTGCAATCTTAGGGTTGACTTCTACCAGATCCATTGCAGACAGCATCCCTGCACAAGAGATAAAAAAAAAAGTCACTGCAATTTAATGCAAGCAAATGGCCAGTTTAAGAAAAACAAGTCAACTCATGGCAGCAAAGCCCAAGAACGGTTGAACTAAATTGTATTCCCTCCACCCTCCCCAATAAAGCCCGACAGGTAAACTTGGATAGACAGCTAGCTGCCCTTGGGCTATTTGTTTCATACCTGTGTTATGTACTTCCTCTGCAATATACATTCCTTCCCGATAAGTTAATCCTCCAATCACTGGAGTGCCAGTTGCAGGAGCTAAAGATGGGTCAATAGCATCCACATCAAAACTCAGGTGCACTGGTCTTTTTTGTCTGAAAAGAACACATTCTAAATTAGATTTGCATACTTATGGAGGTAACAATTGCTAATCTATGCTTAGTCATAGAGTGCAGAAACAGCCCATTGAGTCTGCACCGACAATAACTACCCCCTAAAGACATGCTAATCCCATATATTTGAATGTTATATTTCAAGTGCTCATCCAAATATTTTTATATAAAGGTTTCCGGCCTCCACTGCCTGGGAAGGTAGTACATTCCAGACTCCCACCACCCTAGAGCAAAAAAAAAGTTCTCAAATCCCCTCCAAATCTCCTGCCCCTCAAACTATACCCCCTTGTGATTGACCATTCAACCAAGGGGAACAGCTGCTCCCTACTCACCGTCCATACCCCTCATCATCCTGTAAAGACCTGATTACCTGTTCAGACTCACATTCCAACCATTATCTTGTAAATTGAGTCTGTGCCTATATGTCCCGTTTATGAACCCTTCACTCACCTGATGAAGGAGCAGTGTTCCGAAAGTGCATGCTACCAAATAAACCTGTTGGACTTTAACCGGTGTTGAGACTTCCTTCTGTGCCTACCCCAGTCCAACACCAGCATCTCCACATGTTTTTTTTGCCCTTCTAGCTACATCCCTGATTTTAGTTTGCATTAAGTTTCACTAAATTTAACCCATCAATGTTGGCATAGACTGTATAAACTTCACTGCAAGGAGTGCGGAGCTGTCTGGAACATAGGGGTCATTTTCCAAAGTAAAACATCGCAACATTTGATTCTTCTGTTGAAACCTACTTTCCAATAAGGTGATCAAAGGTTCTTTCCATTACTTTTTGTATTCCGAGCTGATCCACCTCTTTCATAGAGAAGTATCGGATGCCAAAGGTTTTCAGGATGTAGCTGTTGGTAGGAAAAAAAGAAGAAAAAGTTTGCCAAGTTAAATTGCAAATGCTTTGAGTGAAAGTTGTGGATTTAAGGCCACTTTAGGGCTTACACACTCGAGACAGGCACCACTGTGGGGGGACTATATTGTAACAATGTCATATCGGTTTAGATGAACAAAAGATTCCATGTTACTTTTCAAAAGGATTGTGTGCTAAATGTCCACGTCAAATTTAAATTGTGTAGCCACTTGATGTGCAAAGGATTTCAGTACTTCCAAATTAATACTTGTCAAAAAGTGTTTGGGAGTATCTCAAGGTTGTCAAGTGCTACATTATACAGCAAGCTTTTTTTTTGAAATACTGAATTATACGTTTTACAAAATTTGGTTTACTGTGTCCTGCATATCAAAATGGAAGTACTGATTTAAATAAAAGGAACTTGGTATGAAAATGTATAAAAGTTTTAAAGCAATAGGCTGAATATATAGTTTGAGTTTTAAATCAGCTAGACCCTCAGCGATATATTAGCCGCCTAAAGCAAAACTGTCCGTTTCAACCTACCTTATATTAAGCTGATCTTTCTCTACACCCTAGCTATGACTAACATACATTCTGCACCTTCTCCTGTGTATGGTATGCTTTGTCTGTATAGTGCACAAGAAACAATACTTTTCACTATCCCAATACATGCAACAATAAATCAAATATTAAGCTGATCTTTCTCTATACCCTAGCTGTGACTGTAGCGCTACATTCTGCACTCTCTCGTTTCCTTCTCTATGAACAGTATGCTTTGTATGGTGCGCAAGAAACAATATTTTTTCACTGTATCCCAATACATAAGACAATAAATCAAATTCATCTCAAAAGATAGCAACACTAAAATTGAAATGGGCAGCAAAGTGGTTAGCACTGTTGCCTCAGAGTCAGGGACCTGGGTTCGATTACTGCTTTGGGGTCACTGTGCAGAGTCTGCACGTTCTCCTTGTGTCTGTGTGGGTTCTCTCTGGGTGCTCAAGTTTCTTCCCACAGTCCGAAAACGTGTTGGTTAGGGTGCATTGGCCATGCTAAATTCTCCCTCAGTGTACCCGAACAGGTGCTGGAATGTGGCAACTAGGGGATTTCATTGCAGTGTTAATGTAAGCCTACTTGTGACATTAATAAATAAAATTTAAATTCAAGAAATGTTCTTACAATTCAGCAGGATCGACATCACGAATTCCAATGTAAACCAAGTCCTTTGCGGAGATGCAAGGAGTGACCCAGGAAAATCCAGGAAGTGATGGTATCTTTAATTTAAAAAAAAGTCACTTCTAATTTTGGCAGCAAATTTACACTGGTTAAATACAGCCGGAGCAAATCTTGCTGGGACAGTTCTGAGATTTATTAAGACAAAAAACTGACATTAACTGGTTTAATGTCGATATAAATGTTACCTTGTCCTGGAGCTCTCTGATAAGGAATGACACTGGCTGCCCATGCAGATTACCAGTCACTGAAGTAAGAGGTGTGTTTAGATCACAATGCGCATCCACCCATATGATGCATAAATCAGGTCGCTGCTGTGCATGTCCATGGACCGAACCAATTCCTAAACTGGATATTAATGATAAAAGGAAAGAATGTGATGAGCACGCTTTGAAAAACTTAACACGGTGCAGGGGCAACAAACAGTATTTTCAGATTTAGCCAGTGTCCAAGTTTCCCCCCACAAAATTCTAATGCAATTTAAATTGCAATCAACTTCTTGCAACAATTTGTTTTCAGATGGAGATGATTTTAGAATTTAGGGACAGCACGGTAGCACAATGGTTAGCACTGCTGCTTCACAATGCCAGGGACTTGGGACCTGGCTTGGGTCACTGTGTGGAGTTTGCACATTCTCCCCCTGTCTGCGAGGGTTTCCTCCGGGTGCTCCGGTTTCCTCCCACATTCTAAAAGACGTGCTGGTTAGGTGCATTGATGCATACAGGCGCCAGACTCTGGCGACTAGAGGAATTTCACAGTAACTTCATTGCAGTGTTAATCATAGAAACCCTACAGTGCAGAAACAGGCCATTCGGCCCATCAAGTCTGCACCGACCACAATCCCACCCAGGCCCTACCCCCACATCCCTACACATTTACCCGCTAATCCCTCTAACCTACACATCTCAGGACACTAAGGGGCAATTTTAGCATGGCCAATCAACCTAACCCACGCATCTTTGGACTGTGGGAGGAAACTGGAGCACCCGGAGGAAACCCACACAGACATGAGGAGAATGTGCAAACTCCACACAGACAGTGACCCAAGCCGGGAATCGAACCCAGGTCCCTGGAGCTGTAAAGCAGCAGTGCTAACCACTGTGCTACCGTGCCGCCCATATGTAAGCCTTACTCGTGACTAATAAATAAACTTTAGAATTGCTGTTGGTGAACTCACCTGTGGTCTCCTCCAAGCATAATGCTTAGGTGGCCATCACCAACTGCTCGGCTGACTGCTTCAGTTAATGACTGGTTGGCTAAACCCACTGTTCTTGGGTGGTGGACATTGTTATACGGTGTATCATTAGGCACAGTGGTGAAATTCAGGTCTCCATAGTCGTACACTTTACAACCTGAAAATCAAGTACTTGATGAATTTTGGAGAAGTAGCAGTCTACATTAGAAATGACATTTCAGTGACTTGTGAAATGCAGCAAGTGCCCATTTCCAAACTCTTCATTGGATTCTCACTTGGGTAGCCATGTTTTGATTGAAAGTCAACATCTTTGTGCTTTGTCTGTCTGACGAGGAATTTACCCCTCTCCAATATACCAGTCTACCAATTTACTAAAACGTAAAAGACATTCTCTCCCCAAGTATGTAGCATTACTATGTTGGATGTTAGTTGACTACCATTCAATTCAGATGGAATGTGGAAAGAATATTAGTTTGATTTGTCACATATATTGGTATACAGTGAAAAGTATTGTTTCTTGCACGCTATACAAAGCATACCATTCATAGAGAAGGAAAGGAGAGAGTGCAGAATGTAGTGTTACAGTCATAGCTAGGGTGTAGAGAAAGATCAACTTAATGCGAGGTAGGTCCATTCAAAAGTCTGATGGCAGCAGGGAAGAAGCGGTTCTCGAGTCGGTTGGTACGTGACCTCACGACTTTTGTATCTTTTTCCTGATGGAAGAAGGTGGAAGAGAGAATGACCAGGGTGCATGGGGTCCTTAATTATGCTGGCTGCTTTGCCGAGGCAGTGGCAAGTGTAGACAGAGTCAATGGATGGGAGACTAGTTTCTGTGACGGACTGGGCTACATTTGCGACCTTTTGTAATTTCTTGCAGTCTTGGGCAGAGCAGGAGCCATACCAAGCTGTGATACAACAAGAAATAATGCTTTCTATGGTGCATCTGTAAAAGTTGGAGTTAGTTATAGTGGACATGCCAAATCTCCTTAGTTTTGAGAAAGTAGAGGCGATCCGAGTCTACTTTTATAGAAACAGACTTTCTGGAGCCAGGTTGGCTAAGGGGAGGGAAGGAATTCTTATATATTTTAGTGGATTAGGACATATTTGGCTGTTTTGATTGGCAGATCTGCCAGGGGGTAAACTTTCGTTCAATTTCCATTCCTACATGTCATTTAAATGAGACCCACCTGCTTCTCCAGAGGGTTGCGTCAATTTTAAAACCCAGAAGGTACACATCATTGGAGATTTAAGTTAAATGTTTTAATCACTTTCGTAGAATGTGGCAGGGCCACATTCTGGTGCCAAGGCTTCTTAAACCGTTATTGTCTGTGATGTCGGCACATCCACAGTGGTGTTTGAGGGAGTTTCCAGATTTTGACCCAGCGACAGCAAAGAAACGATGACATAGGACTTAAGGGGCATCTGGACAAATGCATGAATAGGATGGGGAGAGGGGGATATGGTCCCAGGAAGGGTAGGGGGTTTTAGTTCAGACAGGCAACATGGTCAGTGCAGGCTTGGAGGGCCTGTTCCTGTGCTGTAATTTTCTTTGTTCTTTGTAAATGTACAGATGGTGGTGTTTCTATCCTGGTGTACTAGTCTGAAGTGGTAGAAGTTGGGGGTTTGGAAGGTACTGTTGAAGGAGCCCTGGAAAATTGCTGCAGTGTAGCTTGATACGGTACATACTGTTGTCACTTATCTTCTAGTGATGGAGGCAGTGAATGTTAAGATGGAGATTAGGATGCTGATCAAATGAGCTGCTTTATCCAGTTAAGTGAAAACTATGCCACCACACTCCTGACTTGTGCCTTGTTGATAGAAACAGGAGTAGGCCATTTGGCCCTTCAAGCCTGCTCCATCATTCATTTTGATCAAACTCAATATCCCGATCTTGCCTTCCCCCATATCCCTTTAGCCAAGAGCCATATCTAATTTCTTCTTGAAATCACAATGTTTTGGCCTCAACTATTTTGTGGGAGTGAATTCCACACATTCACCACTCTCTGGGTGAAGAAATTTCTCCTCACCTCAGTTCAAAAAGGTTTACCACTTATCCCCAACAATGAACCCTAGTTCTAGACTCCCCCACCAATTGGGAACATTCTTTCTGAATCTACCCTGTCTAATCCTGTTTAAAATTTTATAAGTCTGAGATCCCTCTCGCTCTTCTAAACTCCACTGAATACAATCCCAACCAGCTTAGTCTCTCCTCATATGACAGTCCTGCCATCCCAGGAATCAGCCTGGTAAACCTTCACTGTACTCCCTCTATAGCAAGGACATCCTTCCACAGATAAGGACACCAAAAATGGCCTCACCAACACCCTATACAGTTGCCATAAAACACCCAACTCCTATACACAAATCCTCCTACTTTGAAGGCCATTTGCCTTCTTTACTGCCTGCTGTACATGTGCTTACTTTCAGTGACAGGTGCACAAAGACAGACTGAGGAAATCAGATGGTGAATTACTTGCCGCAGAATTCTCAGCCTCTGACTTGCTCTTGTTGCCTCAGTATTTACATGACTGGTCAAGTTAGGTCTCTGGTCAACTGACCCAATTTGCTCACTCGTCTCTGCTGTACAGGAGCAAACAGTGGCACAGTGGTTAACGCTGCTGCTTTACGGTGCCATGGAGCAGAGTTCGATTCCTGGCTTGGGTCACTGCAAACTCCACACAGACATTCTCCCCGTGACTGTGTGGGTTTCTTCCGGGTGCTCTGGTTTCCTCCCACAGTCCAAAAACGTGTGGGTTAGGTTGATTGCCCATGCTAAATTGCTCTGTAGCATCAGGAGGATTAGTAGGGCGAATATGTGGGGTTACGAGGATAGGGCCTGAGTGAATCTGTTGTCAGTGCAGGCTCAATGGGCTGAATGGCCTCATTCTGCACTGTAGGGATTCTATGAAAACAATTGACAAAAAAAAAATGTTCCATTTGAACCATTTAGTTGCACTAATCTAATAATTGTGCTGTCAGGTTTGATAACTAGATTAAATTACGCTGACAGGCTAACATCAGCTTTAGACACAAGTAGAGGAACTCTGATCCCTCATTGTTCCTTCTGTACTTAAGTGTGTGCTACATTCTCAGTACAAGTCACAGAACACAACACAGGATGCCAAACCTGCGACTGCAACTGAAAGGACTCAATGATTTTGCTGGGGTTCCTGGTTTAATCCTCCTGTCTTTAGCACAGAGAAGCAAAAACTATTTTGAATATATTTGGAAGGTTAAGAGGAGGGGACCAAAAAGAGTGAGTCTGCACGAAGTAAAGATCTCTGTTAATAAGTTACTTTTAATATGTCCCTGCTTGCTATGCAAGAAAACCTGCTGTATTCTTAAATGACTCCAGAAGTTGATGCTATGAATTGATCACTTTTCTAGTAAGCAACTTATTGGGATGGGTCCATTTGCTCTCTGCTAATGCACACTAATGTCCCCTTTTTGGGGCCCAACCTTTAGAACAAATAAGACCAGCAAAAGGCTGGAAGGCCACACAAAGTTCCTTTAGTCTCAAAAAGAAAATGTTGCTTTCTGGCCAAAGATCTCAAAATAGAATCATACAAACCCTACAGTGCAGAAAGAGGCAGTTCACCCCAATGCGCCTGCACAGACAATAATCCCACCCAGGCCCTATCCCTGTAACTCCATGCATTTACCCTAGCTAGTCCCCCTGATACTAAGGGGCAATTTAGCATGGCCAATCCACCTAACCTGCACATCTTTGGACTGTGGGAGGAAACTGGAGCACCCGGAGGAAATCCACGCAGACATGGGGAGAATGTACAAATTCCACGCAAACAGTGACCCGAGGCCGGAATGGAACCCGGGTCCCTGGCGCTGTGAGGCAGCAGTGCTAACCACTATGACAGAGTGTTCTCTCGGTCACATTCCCCAACCTTACTTAAAATTGTTACGTATTCAAGTACTCCCAGTACTGAGGAGAGATCACTAACCAAGCTGCTCCTTCCACAGATGTTACTGGAACGTCACAGGACATCGCATGAGTAAACCATCTGACCTCATTCAGCCTGCGCTACCATTCAACATGATCATGGCCGATCTTGGGCTGCAACTTCATTCTCCCGCCTGCTCCCAATATCCCTTGATTCCCTGAGACACCAAGGCTCTGTTCCAGCCTCTCTCAGAAGACTAAGGAAATTTGGCATGTCCACGACAACTCACCAACTTTTACAGATGCACTATAGAAAGCATTCTTTCTGGTTGTATCACAGCTTGGTGTGGCTCCTGCTTTGCCCAAGACCGCAAGAAACTACAAAGGATCATGAACAAAGCACAGTCCATCACTCAAACTAACTTCCCATCCATTGACTCTGTCTACACTTGCCACTGCCTCGGCAAAGCAGCCAGCATAATTAAGGACCCCACTCACCCCGGACATTCTCTCTTCCACCTTTTTCCGTCGGGAAAAAGAAACAAAAGTCTGAGATCATGTAACAACCGACTCAAGAACAGCTTCTTCCCTGCTGCTGTCAGACTTTTGAATGGACCTAGCTTGCATGAAATTGATCTTCCTCTACACCTTAGCTATGACTACATTCATTACTGAGAGGGGCAAGGGAGGAAATTGCTGGGACTTTGAGAAATCTTTGTATCCTCACTGGCTACAGGAGAAGTCCCAGAGGATTGGAGAATAGCCAATGTTGTTCCTTTGTTTAAGAAGGGTAGCAAGAATAATCCAGGTAAATACAGGCCGGTGAGCCTTGCGTCAGTGGTAGGGAAATTATTAGAGAGGATTCATTCCCACTTGGAAATCAGTGGATGTATTAGAGAGAGGCAACATGGTTTTGTGAAGGAGAGGTCATGTCTCACTAACTTGATAGAGTTTTTCGACGAAGTGACGAAGATGATTGATGAGGGTAGGGCAGTGGATGTTATCTACATGGACTTCAGCAAGGCCTTTGACAAGGTCCCTCATGGCAGACTGGTGCAGAAGATGAAGTCACATGGGATCAGAGGTGAGCTGGCTACGTGGATACAAAACTAGCTCGGTCAAAGAAGACAGAGGATAGCAGTGGAAGGGTGAAAGTGGCAATGCAGATGGAGAAGGTAGTCAAGAAGGCATACAACATGCTTGCCTTCATCGGCTGGGGCATTGAGTTTAAAAATTGACAAGTCATGTTGCAGCTTTATAGAACCTTAGTTAGGCCGCATTTGGAATATAGTGTTCAATTCTGGTCGCCACACTACCAGAAGGATTTGGAGGCTTTGGAGAGGATACAGAAAAGATTTACCATGGTGTTGCCTGGTATGGAGGGCATCAGCTATGAGGAGAGGTTGGAGAAACTTGGTTTGTCCTCACTGGAATGATGGAGATTGAGGGGTGACCTGATAGAAGTCTACAAAATTATGAGAGGCATGGACAGAGTGGATAGTCAGAAGCTTTTTCCCAGGGTGGAAGAGTCAATTACTAGGGGGCATAGGTTTAAGGTGTGAGGGGCAAGGTTTAAAGGAGATGAGAGGCAGATTTAAAAAAAAACAGAGGGTGGTGGGTGCCTGGAACTCGTTGCTGGGAGAGGTAGTGGAAGTGGATACGGTAGTGATTTTTAAGGGTCGTCGTGACAAATACATGCACAGGATGGGAATAGAGGGATATGGTCCCCGGAAGAGTAGGGGATTTTAGTTAAGTTGGGTAGCGTGGTCAGTGCAGGCATGGAGGGCCGAAGGGCCTGTTCCGGTGCTGTAATTTTCTTTGTATCCTGCAATCTCTTCTTTCCTTCTCTATGAACAGTATGCTCTGTCTGGAGAGCACTCCAGAAACAATACTTTTCACTGTATACTATTACATGCGACAATAATAAACCAAATAAAATGTATTTAACAATGGAACATTCACATTGCTCTGGGGTAAAGAGTTCCAATGGTTCATATTCTTTTGAGTGAAGTAATTACTCCTGATCTGAAACCTAAACGATCGGCTCCTTATCCTGACACGATGTTTTACATTCCCCAACAAGCAGAAACAAAGTGTCTTCCCAGTCAAGTCCCAGAGTTGTGTGGTTTCAGTTATAACTTGGGTCCTCTGATGCTACAGCAGAAAGCTTGTCCCCGGGCAGGATCTGAAGATTGCTGCATGACTGCCTCGAACTTATACAATCTCCGCTTAAGCAAGTTACTACTCTGCTGATATTAGGATGCGGTCAGGAAAAATAGCGACGACATGAAAATCCAGTACATTGGAATGTTTTCAGCTGGTTATATATTTTTTCAAAAACTATTGGAGCATGCAAACAGCACGGTGGGACAGTGGTTAGCACTGCTGCCTCTCAGCGCCAGGGTCCAGGTTCAATTCCAGCCTCGGGTCACTGTGGAGCACGTTCTCCCAGTGTCTGTGTGGGTTTCCTCCAGGTGTTCCAGTTTCCCCCCCACACTCCAAAGATGTGCTGGTTAGGTTGGTTAACCATGGAAAATGTGGGGGATTATGGGGATAGGGCCTGGACAAGATACTCTGCAAGAGAATCGGTGCAGACTCGATGGGCCGAATGGATTAATAAGCAGAACAAACCAGCACATAAGCTTTCTGAACGTCATGTGGACAAGTGGTTTCAGACCAGGTTGGTCGCTGGAACACTGGCACTCGCAAATCTGAGGAACAAGTACTCTATCATAGCGGTCAGATAAACTCAGGATAAAAGCAGCACAAATCCCTGGTCCGAACCATTATAGAACAAAGAACAGTACAGCACAGAACAGGCCCTTCGGCCCACGATGTTGTGCCGAGCTTTATCTGAAACCATTATCAATGGACTCTTACTCGGGAATCTACATATATGCAGCTCTGGTCAAAACAGCAATGGGTTCACTGTACTTCCTAACCTGATGTTCTTACCCACATACCTCATGATACTTTAGGATTGATACTGAAGATATTAAACAATAGCTTGGGGTTCAGGGTTGATGGAAAACAGCCATTCCTTGGTTCATTCCCCATGGCAATGCCCCGACCAGATTTGAACTGCCTGGGTTTTGAATTTAAACAAAAGCTTGGCAGTTAACTGTTCCCTGGTACATTCCACATGGCAACAGCCTCTACCAATCAAGAGTTTGCTTGCTAACCAATCAGCACTCTCTTCTCCCGTCCCGAGATTTGGTATTCTTGCGATTCTGTTCTGATCAGAAAGTTTTGACAGCATTGCCAGAACTCTACCACCTCAGGCAAGGGTCCGGGAATTTCCGGTCTAGCTTGAGAGGCCATAAAACCCTACCCAATGTCTTTTTTTCAGCAATATGAGAGAACTGTTTCATCTATAGATCCATAATCAGCTGCAGCACAGAAGAACAAAAAACAAAGCACCACCAAAAGAAATTAGGAATGTTTCTTGCAGCTGATACAATCTTGATGTTTTCTCCCAGAGGTACTGCCCAATTACAAATAAAAAGCCTTTCACATTGCAATGGAACATGCATGTTGGATAATGCAGACAAGGGTTGCCCACGATTTACAACTGTCTGCAGGGGCAGGGGGAGAAACTGGAAAAGCTTCCTGTTCTTTTAATCACAAATCAAATTAACTGAAGAACATAACTAGGAGCAGGAGTAGGCCATCTGGCCCCTCAAGCCTGCTCCGCCATTTAATAAGATCATGGTTGATCTTTTCATGGACTCAGCTCCACTTACCCGCCCGCTCACCATAACCCTTAATTCCTTTACTGTTCAAAAATCTATCTTTGCCTTAAAAACATTCAATGAGGTAGCCTCAACTGCTTCACTGGGTAGGGAATTCCACAGATTCACAACTCTCTGGGTGAAGAAGTTCCTCCTCAACTCAGTCCTAAATCTGCTCCCCCTTATTTTGAGGCCATGCCCCCTAGTTCTAGTTTCACCCGCCAGTGGAATCAACTTCCCTGCTTCTATCTTATCTATTCGCTTTATAATCTTACATGTTTCTATAAGATCTCCCCTCATTCTTCTGAATTCCAATGAGTATAGCCCCAGTCTACTCAGCCTCTCCTCATAAGCCAACCCTCTCAACTCTGGAATCAACCTAGTGAATCTCCTCTGCACCCTCTCCAGTGTCAGTATATCCTTTCTCAAGTAAGGAGATGTGGTGTGTTACCGATGTGATAGGTAGTGTCAAGGGGCCAGAGCTCATGAAGCTCCATCTAGGTCATGAAAGGGTGTAGTTGCAGGCATGACTTGGCAGAATAGTAATGCCCAAATAAGGAGCATGACATGCACAGTAAATTCCATATTAATGTTTAATGAGGGTTTAAATATTTATATTTCCCTTTGTCTGTTGCCTTTGACCCGACGTCATCAGCAACCATTCGGGGGCACTTGCTACCAGTTTCAGTAGCCGAACATCTACCATTTATTTCTCCCCACCCTTCTCTGCTTTGCGAAATGAAGTTTAAAGCCATCTCAACCGAGTTCAGGGAATATGGGGAAAGACAGAGGATGCAAAGTCGAAAATCTGAAGACTGTTCACAAGTTCATAAGATATAGGAGCAGAATTAGGCCATTCGGCCCATTGAGTCCGCTCTGCCATTCGATCATGGCCGATATGCTCCTCATCCCCACTTTCCTGCTTTCTCCCCATAACCTTTCAACCCATTCCCAATTAAAAATCTCTCTAACTCCTCCTTCAATTTACTCACTGTCCCAGCATCCACCGCACTTTGGGGCAGCGAATTCCACAGATTCACAACCCTTTGGGAGAAGTAGTTTCTCCTCAACTCGGTTTTAAATTTGCTGCCCCTTATCCTAAGACTATGATCTGTTGATAGTCAATCACATTTCTCGGTTCTCCATCAAGCTTGGGGTTTTGCAAAGTGCTGTGGGTGAGGGATCTGCCTCGATTAGTCCTGCTCGCTAAAGTTTTAAACCAGAATTGAAATGATATTACAACAAGGTTGAAAGTGGAAGGCTGGCAACTGATAAGCGTCAGACATGGTTTGCAGCTAGTCCTCACAAGACATGTGCATCTCTTAGATACGTCAACAGCAATTGCAGGTTGTAATGGGAATTAATTCCCAGCCATATAATAGCCTTGTGATTAAAAGGGGTGCAGGTTATAATCAAAGTTTAACTTTGTCTGTATACTTCAAAGAATCCCTCCAGTGCAGAAGGAGGCCATTCAGCCCATCGAGCCTGCAACAACAATCATCCCACCCAGGCCGTATCCCCGTACTTACCCTGCTAATCTCCCCGACACGAAAGGGAGAATTTAGCATGGCCAATCCACCCAACCTATACATCTTTGGACTGTGGGAGGAAACTGGAGCACCCGGAGGACATGCAGAGCACAGACACGGAGAACGTGCAGACTCCACACAGATAGCCAGTTACCCGAGGCCAGAATTGAACTAGGGTCTCTGGTGCTTGGAAAAATTGAACCCGTTTTCCCTAGAGAAGATTTGATTGCAATATCCAAAAATCACAAGGTCTGGACAGAGTAAACATGGAGAGAATGAAAAACCAGAGAACACCCCTAAAGGCGATTGGCAAAATAAGCAATGGTGCAGTGAAATGGTTAGGATCCAGAGTGTGGTGGAGGCAGATTCAATTGACGCCTTCAAAAGAATCAGATAATTATCTCAAAATCTATCAGGATAAGGCAAGTGAACAGGACTAAGTGAGTTGCTCTTGTTGAGAACCAGCACTGATAGGGTGGCCTGAATGGCCTCCTTGGCTGCAACAAGTGATTAATACTTTCAGGTTAGATGGGCCAGCTTGATTTATTGTGCTCATAGTAAATAGCTCGAGGCATGTTTTTAAAAGAAGGCTGTTGAAACTTTAAGATGCAGAGCAAGAGTTGCCATAATGGCAAGGCAGCTGAAGGCCCTGTTAATGCAGATGGAGTTTGATTGGTGAGTCCAGCTTGCGATCAGTAATATCTGGGAAGAATTTGCTGGAATGGACAAGGAACTTGTTGGAAAGGACAAGCATGATGTGGGAACAGCATGTGGTACAAGATGCAGCACGGACAGGGGTTTGGAACAGGTTTGACCTCAAGGCCAGCAAAGAACATTGGGAACTGATGAAATTGCAAAAGAGGAATTTACAGATGGACATAAATCCAAACGTCTTCCTGATAACATCAGCAAACATTGCTCACTCATGCCGAAATCAATGGAATGAAAAGCTAGAGTGGCTTTCGGCAGGAGCCAAGCAATAGTCAATGAATTATTATAGCACAGAAGGAGGCCACTCAGCCCAACGAGTTCACACCTAGTCTCCATAGAGCAATCTAGTCAGTCTCATTCCTCTCACTGCACCTCGATCTCCCTCAAACGCCCAATTTTGTTTAGAAATTATTGCTGCTTCCACCGCCCTCATGGGCAGAGGGTTCCAGGCCATACCCATTCTTGTGTAAAAGATTTTCCTCATGGTCCCCTTGTCTATTGCCCAAACTTTAAAACCCTGTCCCTTAGTCCTTGTGCCATCAGCTACTCCTTGTTGATCTTGCATAAAAAGGTGCCAATCATGTGTAACATTATCTCCTTTGCTCCAAGGGGAAAATCCCAGCTTTTCTAGCCTAACCTTGTAGCTTAAATCCACCCCCTCCCCTCAACAATCTCTGGAAACATTCTGGCAAATCTCCTCTGCACCCCAAGGAGCCTACACATTGTAAAGTGTGGTGACCAGAATTTTTAAAAGTTAACTTACTTGTTGGTGGCACAGTGGTTAGCTCTGGTGCCTCACAATGCCAGGGACCCGGGTTTGATTCCCAGCTTGGGTCACTGTCTGTGTGGAGTTTCCATGTTCTCCCAGGGCCTGTGTGGGTTTCCTCCCACAGTCCAAAAGACATGCTGGTTAGGTTGATTGGCCATGCTAAATTCTCTTGGTGTACCCGAACAGGTGCCGGAGTGTGGCAACTAGGGCATTTTCACAGTAACTTCATTGCAGTGAGAATGTGAGCATACTTGTGACTAATTAAAAACTTTAATTGTGAAGCCCAAGATCCTGTACACTTTGCTAACTACTCACTCTTGCCAACTATTTTGGATCCTGCTGTCTCTGCACACACTGGAACTATGTGGCACAATATCTATATTGCCTCTCCCTATATATGTCACGTCAACATTTGTGGGATTAAGTTCCATCTCTTCTGCCCATGTTCTGTTGCAATCAACCAACCAATATTTTCCTTTGTTTGCCACACCTCCAAGTTTGGTATTGTCAAGTTTTATGAGAAGTTGTGGATCATTTAGTATTACCAAACAGTAAGATTTTGATTTATCATTGTCACGTGTATTGGGATATAGTGTAAAGTATTGTTCCTTGCGCACTATACAGACAAAACTTATCATTCATAGAGAAGGAAAGGGGAGGGTGCAGAATGTAGTGTTACAGTCATAGCTAGGGTGTAGAGAAAGATCAACTTAATAAAAGGTAGGTTCATTCAAAAGTCTGATGGCAGCAGGGAAGAAGCTGTTCTGGAGTTGGTTGGTATGTGATCTCAGACTTTTGTATCTTTTTCCTGATGGAGGAAAGTGGAAGAGATGTCGTCCAGGGTGCATGGGGTCCTTAGAAATCCTACAGTGCAGAAGGAGGCCATTCGGCCCATCGAGTCTGCACTGACCACAATCCCATCCAGGCCCTACCCCCACATATTTTACCCGCTAATCCCACTAACCTACACATCCCAGGACTCTAAGGAGCAATTTTTTAACCTGGCCAATCAACCTAACCCGCACATCTTTGGACTGGTTAATGCTGGCTGTTTTTCCGAGGCAACGGGAAGTGTAGGCGGAATCAATGGATGAGAGGCTGGTTTGCTGGTGGCCTTTGGTATCCCCCACAGGCTACATTTTCCGTTACAAACAAAGTCACCAGCAGAAGAATCTAGAAAGGAGCCACAATGGAACCCCAAAAGTATCCAGAGTTGGATGTCAAGACAGGAGAAGAAGCATTAGATGTGTGATGTTTGGATGGCTACAAGTACAAAACAAGGATGGTGACATAAAGCCAGAACACAGGAGAAACTAGGAAAGGACAGAATGACTCGAGTTAGAGAGCAAACGTTCATTAAAAATATTTAATTTAAAGTAGTTCAATCTCGGGTATTTGTTGAAAAACAAAAAGCAGATAGTTGCTCCAGTTTGAATGGTTTTATTATTGATGTTGTAATGTCACTATTATTTATACCACACTCTTAATAGGGTAAGAATTTGGTTCCAAGTTTAAAAAACAAACTTGGGAGTGTAGGATCATCAAATCTAAAACTAGCAAAACCTGCAGAAGAGATGTTGGTTATATGCCTGTGTGTCAGAAACAAAACGAGCAGCACTTTCCATTTACCCAAACTGTACGCTTGGTTCCAACAACAGTGTCAGTGGCTGTTGTTTGTAGCTACTCCTACCAGGAGATCTGCTGTCATGAAATGTCACACCGTCTTGCACCATCCTCACACATTCAATGCAGCTCACCTGCAACCATTCTGACTATGCTTGTGTCATCTGACCACACCTACCGACCCCTCTTTCTGCTCCCTCCACACAAGAGATTTCTAATTTTTCAGCTCTGATCAAGCGAGTGAAATACTGACATTTTCTTTCTGGATGTCATTTTTTTGAAAAAAAGAGAGAGTTTATTTTTATCCTCTTGTAATTTCAAGCACTTCATTTGTCCTCTGGTCTGTCTGCAAATTTTACAAGTACATAAGATATAGGAGCAGAAATAGGCCATTCGGCCCATCGAGTCTACTCTGCCATTTGATCATGACTGATATGCCCCTCATCCCCATAACCCTGCAACCCAATTAAAAATCGGTCTAACTCCTCCTTAAATTTACTCATTGTCCCAGCATCCACGACACTGGGATAGCGAATTCCACAGATTCACAACCCTTTGGAAGTAGTCATTTCTCCTCAACTCTACAACTTCATATTACCATCCACGTCTTAGCATTCACATTTCAAAAGCCTGGGTTTTCAGCCACAGAGCTTTACCTATTATCCAGGCTTCTGAGGCAGACAGTCTTGTCACAAGCTGGAGTTACAATTACTTTTGGCTACCTTCATCCTTCTTCTAATTTCAACAAATTAAGTGCGTGAGAAGCAAGGGAGTTGGAAGGAATGCATTGGAAGAAACTAGGATGAAGATTGATGTAGATGGTGCCACACCGGAACAAAATGTCAATCCCAACCTTGCACTGACCTTGCTATTGGGGGTGGTAGACGCCAGCGTGATTCCTGACACTTTTCCAGAGCAACTTGAGGCAGCACAGTTCCCAAACCAAAAAACAAGGAAAATAGAAATGTTGCCATGTATCCATTGATATGCAGTGAGCTCCTCCCCGAATTAGCAGATAAGTCACCAGTGACACCTCAGTTATTTTGCACCTCAATGTCTTTTCATTGCAACTTCCCATCTCAAGTCATAACAACTGTTCCTTCTGTTAGGCAGCAACAGGTCTGCATTGCTATGGCACAGTGGAGGGCAACTAGCAGCCTGGGGCCTACGTGTGTTTCCTCCCACACTCCACAGATGTGCGGATTAGGTTGATTGGCCATGCTAAATTGACCCTAGTGTCAGGGGATTAGCAGGGTAAATATGTGGGGTTACGGGAATAGGGCCAGGATGGGATTGTAGTCAGTGTAGACTCAATGGGCCGAATGGCCTCCTTCTGAACTGTAGGGGATTGTATGGATATGGCTCCCAGCAGTGTTTTGAATACAGCACCACAATTCATTGTTGACCATTGCCCATGTGCAGGGGTGCCACATTTCGCTGATTTCCATCAGTGTAGTTTTTTCCTGCCAGTGTGACTGAAGTGATTCACAGGTAAAGCAAGGGGCGAGTGAGGTGAGGTGCGTGCTGATTGCTCACATTGACTCAGAGCCCTGCGCTCCCCGTGTCGGAATTTCTTTTGTTTTTACCATTTAAAGTTGCTGACAGTTTTTTTATTCATTCGTGGGACATGGGCATCACTGGCTGGGCCAGCATTTATTGCCCATCCCTAGTTGCCCTTGGAGGGCAGTTGAGAGTCAACCACATTGCTGTGGCTCTGGAGTCACATGTAGGCCAGACTGGGTAAGGATGGCAGATTTCCTTCTCTAAAAGACATTAGTGAACCAGATGGGTTTTTCCGACAATTGACAATGGTTTCATGGCCATCAGTAGATTCTTAATTCCAAATACTTTTTATTGAATTCAAATTGCACCATCTGCTGTGGTGGGATTCGAACCCAGGTCCCCAGAACATTAGCCGAGTTTCTGGATTAATTGTCCAGCGATAATATCACTAGAACATTGCGTCCTTCTAAATATGTCAATGATTCAGCATTTTTTAAGAACTCATTATGAAATAATTGGCACGTATTAAATGTATTCAGTCTTACTCATGGAATCAGTTAGTGAACAAGTCCGATTTCAATCTCGTGGCCCACTGAGATGGAGGGCCACTCATGCAGCCCACTCACTAGCCCTGGTCACACTATCACGGTTATCAGGCCTCAGCGTCAGGATATATTCCAAAGCTGCTTAGTTCTGATTAAGTACAAGCATTTTAAGTTCAAACACTGTCAGTATTGTGGGAAATACAGCAGTCTATATATTGTTATGATTCAGGTCAGAAACTCCAAGGTGTTTTATGGAGCCCGCCTGAATCATAAGTTTTGCATCTTGAATTTGCCTAGGATAAGCATGATAGGTTTCACTTCAGGTATGATTCAAATGGCCAACTTGGGAGCTTTTATCAAAGTTTATTTAAGAATATAGTTAACACGTATAGTAAGAATATTAACAGTAACTGACAGCATGGTGGCACAGTGGTTAGCATTGCTGCCTCACAGCGCAATGGGACGTGGGCTCGATTCCCGGCTTGGGTCACCATCTGTATGGAGTTTGCACGTTCTCCCCGTGTCTGCGTGGGTTTCCACCGGGTGCTCCGGTTTTCTCCCACAGTCCAAAGATGTGCTGGTTAGGTGCATTGGCCGTGCTAAATTCTCCCTCAGTGTACCCGAACAGGCACCGGAGTGTGGCAACTAGGGGATTTTCACAGTAACTTCATTGCAGTATTAATGTAAACCTACTTGTGACACTAAATAAATAAACGTAAACTTAACTTCTATCAATAACAAACAACACCCAAACAAACATGAAAATGTATAACCCATAAAATATAGGAGCTGTCTCAATAAAACCAAACCCATAAACAAGGCCCTTCAGAACAGGTTTAATACAGTATACACCAACACTCATGTGATACTGGAATAGTGTCCTGCAATTCTCTGGATAGACTCAGAACAGTTTCCCAAAACACCAGGGACTCTAGGCAAATCACCAACAGCAGATTTCTCCAGCCCCCTCCCAGAAAGGCAAGACCTTGTTTTCAGTTAACCAGCAGAATTTCCAAATAGAACAGGGAAAGAGAGAGAGAGAAACACTTCTTTTCAGCATGCTGTCCCTTCCAAAACCCAAACTAAACAGCAGCTCAAACTGAAAACAAGAGCACCTGTCACCTGACCTGCCAACCAGTTTTTCTCCTAACAATGCAGTCAAATATCCCAGTAAAAGTAAATAAACCCCCATTAAACAGCAATAAAGACTCCCCCAGACAAACCAAAAAAATCTCTTAAAGGTACACCAACATCACAATATGCACAGCTGGAACCCCAGAAACAGCAACATGAAAATGACTACATTTTAAAAAAACATAGTGATGTTGTTTGGGGAGGGGACACTGGTCAGGACACCAGGTCTAAATGATGAAACAAGATCACTGGCGTCCTGTCCCCCATCCGAGAGGACCAACAGATGAGTGTAGCCAGGATTTAGTGCTCCAAGTCCCTGGAGCAAAAGCAAGAATGTTACCACTGTAGCACCAGTGGTAATTAAGTGAGTCACTGAAATCTGTTAAAAAAGGAGAGGATTTGAGTATAGGAATAGGGATGTTTTGCTGCAATTGTACAGGGTGTTGGTGAGGCTACACTGGAGTATTGTGTGCAGTTTTGGTGTCCTTGCTATAGAGGGAGTGCAGCGAAGTTTTACCAAGCTGATTCCTGGGATGGCAGGTCTGTCATATGAGGAGAGACTAAGCCGGTTAGGATTATATTCACTGGAGTTTAGAAGGGTGAGAGGGATCTCATAGAAACTCCTAAAATGTTAACAGGGTTAGTTAGACAGGGTAGATTCAGAAAGAATGATCCCAATGGCAGGGGAGTCTAGAACTAGGGGTCATAGTTTGGGGATAAGGGGTAAACCTTTTAGGACTGAGGTGAGGAGAAAGGTCTTCACCTAGAGAGTGGTGAATGTGTGGAATTCACTGCCACAATATAGTTAAGGTCAAAACGTTGTGATTTCAAGAAGAAATTAGATATAGCTCTTGGGGCTAAAGGGATTTGGAAGGGGGGGGGGGGGGAAGAGATGAGATCAGGATATTGAACTCGACAATCAGCCATGATAAAGATAAATGTTGGAACAGGCTCAAAGGGCCGAATGGCATACTCCTGCTTCTTGTTTCTATGTAACAAGAAACTTCATACAAAGGAGATACAAGGTTTGAAATAAACCGTAGCTCACTCAAAAAAGCAAAAAGATTGCAAATGCAACAGAAAGACGGGTCAGGCAGTGTCTGTGGAGGGGAAGGAAGCAACAACATTTTAGGTCGATAAGTTTGCTTATCAGAATCCAGAAAGTTAAAGTCAATTCTCAGGTCCACGGGTCGATGCAAGTTTACTGCCCTAAGAGCTAGCACTGCCTGAAGCTACCCCGAGAGGAGGGCCAAGGAAAGGGACAGACCCTTAGCACAGGCTCCCAGCAGCAAGTGCAATACTTTCTACAAAGTAACCGCCTGTGTTTGTGTGTGGGGCAGCTCACCACATTCTAGAATGGATACACCATGTGGTGTAAAGTCTTAATGATAGAAATCAAAAGGGAAGGGAGGGGGAAAGAGTGCAGGAGCTAAAAGTTATTTACAGTATCTGTTTATTTTTTAAAAAAAACTGAAATTTGATAATACAATGCTGGGAGAGGAATAACGTTTTTTTAAAAAAATGAAGGCTAGACATAGGCTCCCTCCAATTGCGTGGGGAAATTGAAAGAGGGGCGATCTGAGCACATGAATGCAGAGCTCTAACATTGTGTCTGGCTGTGTGCCCGAGGCCAGAGTGGCAGCCCAGCCCACAACACTCACCCAGCCCCGATAGCCTCTCCGCCAAGCCGGCGTCCCGGATCGCTCGGGGCCCACCTTCCACCCCTCGCCGCTTCTGTGCGAACAGAAAGACATTGGTTTTGTTGTTGATGTAGTGCGAGGAAAAACAAGGCCGGGAAATCAATCATGTTGTAAAAAGATAAGACAGCCGGCGATTTAATTTCACCCCAACACGCACTGGATTGAAATGTACAAATGGAGCAAAGGAAAAGCTACAATGGAAACAGATACATTCAGCGGTGTATCAAAAATAAACATTAAATAATGCTTGCTAGCTACCTGGCCGTAGGAGAATGGTGCTCCTATTATTCCCACTGAATGCACCGATCGTCTCTGCTTGGGGAACCAGCCGAGCTGTTTCTCCAGTAAGCGCCTTAACCCTCTCTGCAAAGACATCGCTCCAGTTTGATACGGCACACTGGAGCTCGCTGCTTTTATAAATGCACCTCTCGCCAACCCTCTCCAATTGGCCCCAGGCACTGAAGGGAGGAGCTTTCAGCGGCCGAGGGTGGGAGAGAAGGAAATAGTGTAAGGGGAGACATCCCTACAATATAAAGGCTAGACTATTTTAAAAATATCTTCCTAACTTAGCGTTCCCGCTGCATGCACCAACTCGACCAAAGACCTGAGCTGCAGATTTCTCCCGAAAGTTGTTGACTCCCCCTCCCCCCTTATAGGACTGTGGTTCCACAAATGGTGAGCACCCCCCCTTGCCCAATTAGATAGATATTACTCATGTGTACTTTGCACACTGAGGTTCACTTGATATTGGGGACTTCAGAGAAGGTCTCTTTCAGTTCAGGATTCTCCTAAGGTTAACTTGCAGGTTGAGTTGGTCGTTAGGAAGACAAATGTTAGCATTCATTTCGAGAGCACTAGAATGCAAAAGCAGGGATGTGCTGCCGAGACTTTATAAGGCTGGGCACAGTAAGAACTTTTGCAACACCAGGTTAAAGTCCAACAGGTTTATTTTTTTTTATACTTTTCCAATTCAATCAAATCAAATCCAATTCAGAGTCTCAACAAGTTGAGACATTTCAGGTCCAGGCTGACAAGACAGGACGGGAGACCAAAACCACCCTGTCCTGGGCCTGATCGACATGAGTCAAGCTGATTGGAGAAGGGGGAGGATCCTCCTCCAAGACTTGAGCTCATTTGCATCTTAGCCAAAAGGCCGAGATGCCGCTTTAAAAAATTGCTTCATATGAAACATATGAAGCCTCAGCGTAACCCAATGACCTCAACCAAGCGCGGCCGACCATGGGCTGCCGTCCATACACTTGATCTTAGCCAAAAGGCCGAGAATGGTATCACGAGCTTTCAGAGCGCTGCTCCTCCATCAGGTGAGTGGACAGATGGAATACAATGTGGAAAAGTGTGAGGTTATGCACTTTGGAAGGAGGAATGGAGACATAGACTATTTTCTAAATGGGAAAATGCTCAGGAAATCAGAAACACAAAGGGACTTGGGAGTCATTGTTCAAGATTCTCTTAAGGTTAACGTGCAGGTTTAGTCAGCAGTTAGGAAGGCAAATGCAATGTTAGCATTCATGTCGAGAGGACTAGAATACAAGTCATGATGTGGAGATGCCGGCGTTGGACTGGGGTGAACACAGTAAGAGTTTTAACAACACCAGGTTAAAGTCCAACAGGTTTATTTGGTAGCCAATACCATTAGCTTTCGGAGCGCTGCTCCTTGACGAAGGAGCAGTGCTCCGAAAGCTAATGGTATTTGCTACCAAATAAACCTGTTGGACTTTAACCTGGTGTTGTTAAAACTCTTACTAGAATACAAGAGCAGGGATGTACTTCTGAGGCTGTATAAGGCTCTGGTCAGACTCCATTTGCAGTATTGTGAACAGTTTTGGGCCCCATATCTAAGGAAGGATGTGCTGGCCTTGGAAAGGGTCCAGAGGAGGTTCACGGGAATGATCCTGGGAATGAAAAGCTTGACGTATGAGGAGAATTTGAGGACTCTGGGCCTGTATGCGATGGAGTTTAGAAGGATGAGGGGGGATCTCATTGAAACTTACAGAATACTGAAAGGCCTGGATAGAGTGGACGTGGGGGAGATGTTTCCATTAGTTGGAGAGACTCGGATCTGAGGGCACAGCCTCAGAGTAAAGAGATGAGGAGGAATTTCTTCAGCCAGAGGGTGGTGAATCTGTGGAATTCATTGCTACAGTGGGCTGTGGAAGCCAGGAAGCCAGTGTATTTAAGACAGAGATAGATAGGTTCTTGATTGGTAAGGGGATCAGGGGTTACGGAGAAAAGGCAGGAGAATGGGGTTGAGAAATGTTTCAGCCATGATTGAATGGCGGAGGAGACTCAATGGGCCAAATGGCCTAACTCTGCTCCTATATCTTATGGTCTTATGCTTTAGGACCTCAGTTTGACCAGCAGACAGTGGTTGGCGGGGTCAATTGCACTTAGGGTCCCCAACCCCTCCAGAATTGGAATGGCATCTCCAGGAATTATAGATCAATCTCCAGGACACCGCTGTGTGCTATTCTGGAGAAATATCACTGGGATGCTAAGAAAAAATGTTCGTTTTGGGCCATTTGAGCATTTTACCAGATACGAAAATAGTGGCAAAAGGCTGTTTGGCTTGGGTCACTGTCTGTGTGGAGTATGCACGTTCTCCCCATGTCTGCATGGGTTTCCTCCGGGTGCTCCGGTTTCCTCCCACAGTCCAAAGATTTGAGAGTTAGGTGGATTGGCCATGCTAAATTAGTGTCAGGGGGATTGGCAGGGTAAATACCTGGGGTTACAAAGATAGGGCCTAGGTGGGATCGTTGTCAGTGCAGGCTCGATGGGCCAAATGGCCTCCTCTGGACTGTCGGGATTCCATGACAGTAAAACATCATCCATCATCCAATGGTTAGGTGAATTGACCCGAACAGGCGCCGGACTGTGGCGACTCGGGGAATTTCACAGTAACTTCATTGTAGTGTTAATGTAAGGCTTACTTGTGACTAATAAATAAATAAATTGGGTGATGAGTCTTTTTGCTTTCCAGTTGGTGTAGGGAGGGAATGCGTCACAAGGATGGATGTGTTGGCCAAATAATGGCTGGAGGACAAGTCATGTGATGAAACCTCCAGGAATACATTTAATCACAATTGGCAACGCTAATTATATCTTGCAGATTAACCCATTCATGGGCGTAGACTGAATTTAGGATATTGTTGACTTAACTCTACTCAAGTCAGGATAGTACAAGGACATTTATTTGAGAAGATCATCCAGCTTATGGAAATCCCCTCAGTGCCATCTCGCACAGTGCAGAAGGACTTTCAAAGTTGACTGCTCCTGCTTCCTCTCCTCTCCCTCAACTTATTATTTGATTTAATTTACGATTGTCACATGTATTGGGATACAGTGAAAAGTGAAAAGTTTCCTGCGCGCTATACAGACAAAACCTATCGTTCATAGAGTACATAGGGGAGAAGGAAAGGAGAGAGTGCAGAATGTGGTGTTACAGTCATAGCTAGGGTGTAGAGAAAATTAAACTTAATATAAGGGGTGGCACAGTGGTTAGCACTGCTGCCTCACGGTGCCAGGGACCCGGGTTCGATTCCCTGCTTGGGTCACTGTCTGTGTGGAGTTTGCATTCTCACTGTGTCTGTGTGGGTTTCCTCCGGTTGCTCCCGTTTCCTCCCACAGCCCAAAGATGTGTAGGTTAGGTAGATTGGCCATGCTAAATCACGGGGACTAGCTAGGGTAAATGCATGGGGTTATGGGGATAGGGCCTGGGTGGGATTGTGGTCTCAATGGGCCACATGGCCTCTTTCTGCACTGTAGTGTTCTATGATTCTATGATAAGGTAGGTCCATTCAAAAGTCTGGCAGCAGCAGGGAAGAAGCTGTTCTTGAGTCGGTTGGTACGCGCCCTCAGACTTTTGTATCTTTTTCCCGATGGAAGAAGGTGGAAGAGAGTATGTCTGGGCTGTGTGGGGTCCTTGATTATGCTGGCTACTTTGCCGAGGCAGCAGGAAGTGTAGACAGAGTCAATGGACAGCTGGTTTGCGTGATGGACTGGGCTACATTTGCAACCCTTTGTAGTTTCTTGCGGTCTTGGTCAGAACAGGAGCCATACCAAACTGTGGTACAACCAGAAACAATGCTTTCTATGGTGTATCTGTAAAGGTTGGTGAGAATCGTTAGCAGGCATACTGAATTTCCTTAGCCTCCTGAGAAAGGAGACCTTTGTCTCCCCCGGACATGGCATGTTGCTGTCCAACAGTGACTGGGGTCTGTGTTGTAAACGGGTCGTCACTGTGGGGCTAGGGTGCAATACTTTTTAATAGTTACTTCAGCCAACTTCAGTTTGCTTCTCAACCTTTGAGCTCTGGATGAGTCTGGTGCTCCACATTTCTGTTGCTCAATGCAGGAGGCTGCATTCCCTCTTTCGCTGTTTCAATAGATCACTCCTCAACATTGGATCCACTTCTGTACCCTCATCCTGACCTTTGGCCAGCTGATGTGGAGGAGCGGCAGGCAAGCCATGGGATCTCGCCTGGGGTTGGGGGCTGGTCATTTAGATTTTTGGGATGGAAGGGTCCATGGGTGTGACTACCCTGGTTACCTGCACTGCAGTGTCCATCCACGTATAGCAGATAACCGCGATTATATTATTATTTAAATTCTCATTGCTTATGTGATGAATTTCTTTATTATCCGCCCTTTCAAAAGAGGAACACTTTGGTTTTCATAGAAACATGGAAACATAGAAGATAGGAGCAGGAGGAGGCCATTCGGCCCTTCGAGCCTGCTCCGCCATTCATCACAATCATGACTGATCGTCCTACCAAATAGCCTAATCCTGCTTTCTCCCCATAACCTTTGCCCCAAGTGCTATATCCAGCCGCCTCTTGAATACATTCAATATTTTGACATCAACTACTTTCTGTGACAATGAGTTCCACTCTTGAATGTCTCCTCATCTCCGTCCTAAATGGTCGACCCTGAATCCTCAGACTGTAACCCCTGGTTCTGGACTCCCCCACCATCGGGAACATCCTTTCTGCATCTACCCTGTCTAGTCCTGTTAGAATTTTATACGTCTCTATGAGATCCCCCCTCATTCATTTGAACTCCAGCAAAAACAATCCTAACCTAGTCAATCTCTCCTCATACATCAGTCCCGCCACCCCCAGAATCAGCCTGGTAAACCTTCGCTGCACTCCCTTGAGAGCAAGAACATCCTTCCTTAGAAAAGGAGACCACAACTGCACACAATATTCTAGGTGTGGCCTCACCAAGGCCCTGTATAATTGCAACAACATATCCCCGCTCCTGTACTCGCAACCTCTCACAGTGAAGGCGAGTGACACCATTCCAATCTAGTTTCTCAGTTGTTTTGGAAAAGAATACAAAAATATAGGAAATGAACAGACCAATGCAGATTAAGAAATAAAAATAAAGATAGGGCCTGGGTGGGATTGCTGTCAGTGCAGGCTCGATGGGCCAAATGGCTTCCTTCTGCACTCTCTGGTTCTCTGATTAAGATAGGTAGATTAAGAAATAGCAAAGTCATGGCCATGCAGCAGGAGCAGGGGTAGGAGGAGAATCATATTAGAAAATGGAAAGGTCAGACAGGAGAGGACGGCAAAGAACGGAGAGATAGGACAACGAAAAAGACAAGTTGACTGTCAAACTAACCCCAAAACAAGGCAGATTTGATTAATTCTTTATGGGATCCATTGGCCTGTGTCACTGGGATGAGATACAAAAATTGTAAATATCTAATGAGATCTGCTTAAGAATGGAAACTTCCACATTCCTGATTTTCATTGATCCACCATTGATGGTCTTGTTTGTATGCTGTTTCTAAACTCTTTCAGCCTCCTGTCTTTTCCTTTAAGACCACTCCTTAAAACCTTTGACCAAGCTTTTCTGTCACTTCACCTAATGCCTCCTTCATGTGCGGCCCGGTGGCACAATGGTTAGCACTACTGTCTCACAGCGCCAGGGACCCAGGTTCAATTCCAGCCTCGGGCCACTGTCTGTGTGGAGTTTGCACATTCTCTCTGTGTCTGCGTGGGTTTCCTCCGGGTGCTCCGGTTTCCTCCCACATTCAAAAGATGTGCAGGTTAGTTTGAATGGCCATGCTAAATTGCCCCTTAATGTTGGGGGGATTAACAGGGTAAATACATGGTGTTATGGGGATAGAGCCTGTGTGGGATTGTTGTTGGTGCAGGCTTGATGGGCTGAATGGCCTCCTTCTGCACTGTCGGGATTCTATGTGGCCTAGTGTCAAAATGTGAAGCACTTTTCAACTTTTTTACTATGTTTCCCACATTCCCTTTGTTACCTCTCGATTTGAGTATCCTCACACACTCCTGGCTGACTTTCCCCATTCCACCCTCTGTAAACTTGGATCATCCAAACCCTGCTGCTCCTGCCCTAACTCACACTAAGTCCAGTTAACCATTATCCATGTATCTCTGATCTATATTGGCTCCCAGTTAAGCAACACCAAGATTTTTAAACCTTTGTCTTGTTCTCAAATTGCTCCTTGGCCTTGCTCCAAGTCATCCCTCCAATCCCTCTGTACCATCTTGGATTTTTTAAAAATTCATTTGTGGGACATGGGTGTCGCTGGCTGGCCAGCATTTATTGTCCATCCCTAGTTGCCCTTGAAGGGCAGTTGAGAGTCAACCACATTGCTGTGGCTCTGGAGTCACATGTAGGCCAGACCGGGTAAGGACGGCAGATTTCCTTCCCTAAAAGGAAATTAGTGAACCAGACGGGGTTTTCCAACAATCGTTTCATAGTCATCAGTAGATTCTTAATTCCAGATATTTATTTTTATCATTGAATTCAAATTCCACCATCTGCCATGGCGGGATTTGAACCCGGGTCCCCAGAACATTAGCTGAGTTTCTAGATTAATAATCTAGCGATAATACCACTAGGCCATCGCCTCCCCATTGGCAAACACGTCTTCAGCAACCCACACCCTGAACTCTGAAATTCCCTTGCTGAACCTCTCTATCTCTCTTGCCCCCTTCAAGACACTCCTTATAACCTGTCTTTCATCAGCCCTTTGGTCATGGAAGACAGGCCTAATATCACTGTATGTGATCAAATTATTTGACAATGCTCCTGTGAAGCATCATGGAATGTTTTACTACATTGAAGGTGTATAGAAGTACAAGTTGTTGTTGTTGTTAAAAGCAGTATATAAACACTCATTATTATCACAAAAAGATGGCTTTAGATTGACCACCACAAAGTTTCATTTAGCAAAACTTAAATACAATCATTTACCTTGGCTACATTACCTATGAGATAGATGGTACTTCCAGTGGCTTTAATTTAACTGGTTACTCAACTGAAAATGATTGAGACATTATACAATTCCTTAAAGGGACATGGTTGTCATTTCCATTTTCTTCTCCCTTGCTGTCTTTTCTTCTGTTAACTTCATGGAGTCCCCACAGTGCAGAAGGAGGCTATTCGGTCCATCAAACCCGTAGCAACAACAGTCCCAACCAGGCACTATCCCCACAACCCCATGTATTTAGCCTGCTAATTCCCCGACGCCAAGGGGCAATTTAGCATAGCCAATCAACCTAATCCGCACATCTTTGGAGTGTGGGAGGAAACCCACGCAGGCATGGGGAGAGCGTGCAAACTGCACACAGACAGTCACCTGAGGCTGGAATTGAACCCAGGTCCCTGGCACTGTGAGACAGCAGTGCTAACCACTGTGCCACCGTGCTGCCCTATGTTTTCATGGGCATTAGTCCCTCTCTTTAGTCGCTCATCTCTAGTGACAATCCCTCATGTTCAAAGTTATCTCAGTTAGAAGAATTTTATTGGCATTGTGAACTGAGTCATTTGCTATTTTTGATCTGTCAGATGCAGTGCTGTACTGATTTAAATGCCTATTCCAAACAAGGTGCCGACTAGTTCAGTGATCTAGATAAGTAGGGCTCCATGGAAGTTCAATTGCATACTATTTCTCATTCCAAGCAGAAGCTAGGTGTAAAATACATCTGGATTTGTTTATTTGTATATTTGTGTGGGAATGGTTGCATTCTAATACAATGTGATACTTGGAAAGGTGGAAAATACAACTCTAAATGATTCATTAAATGTTCCATAGTCCATAAAACTCCATCCCTCCCAGCAGAGGGAGGAAGTGGCATTGTCGCTGGGGCAGCATGGTGGCACAATGGTTAGCACTGCTGCCTCACAGCGCCAGGGACCTGGGTTTGATTCCCAGCTTGGGTCACTGTCTGTGTGGAGTTTATACGCTCTCCCCGTGTCTGCGAGGGTTTCCTCCGGGTGCTCCGGTTTCCTCCCACGGACTGAAAGACGTGTTAACAGTGGTTAGATGCATTGACCCGAACAGGTGCCGGAATGTGACGACTAGGAGAATTTCACAGTAACTTCATTGCAGTGTTAATGTAAGCCTTACTTGTGACACTAATAAATAAATTTTAACTTTTTAGTAATACAGAGTCAGGGGATTGCTCTGGGCATCCGGGTTCAAATCCCGCCACGGCAGATGGTGAAATTTGAACTCACTGGAAAATCTGGAAGTAGAAGTCAAATGATGACCATGAAACCATTGTCAATTGTTGTAAAAACCCATCTGGTTCACTAATGCCCTTTAGGGAAGGAAATCTGCCATCCTTACCCGGTCTGGCTCATATGTGATTCCAGAGCCACAGCAATGTGGTTGATTCTCAAATGCCCTTGGGCAACTAGGGATGGGCAATAAATGCATGGGACACCCATGTCCCATGTATGAATAAAAAAAGACTGATCTTGGATGCACGGCAGTCTAAAAGGCGATGCTTCTACTGATTCTGCTCATCCCCAAAATTAGAATACTGAAACCACAAACATCACTAAGTGCTCAATTATCTGCCAAATTGCCACTACCCTACTTTCAACATTAGCCAAGTGTCTATTTACCAGAGATTGAAGGGATGCCTTTCTTACCAAGCACCGCAGAGTGGTGGATAATTCTAAAAGTGTTTACATCTGGAACAAGATAATTGATGCATCTGAAATGAGTGAAAGCAATGTGAAAACTAACTCATAATGATGATTTAATTAAACTTATAATGGTAATATTTAAAAATGTATAATGGTGATGTTTTAAACTTATAATGGTGATATTTTAAAAACTTATAATGATGTTTTTTAAACTAATAACGTTGATTTATTTAAACTTATAATGGTGATTTATTTAAACTATAATGGTGACCTAAAAAAAATTATGACGGTGATTTTTGATAAGAGGACAATGTGAGCCTTAATGTGCATTATTTAACAATGAATTGCTTTCAAATGCATGCTTAACTTGAGGTGTAAATCGGTTTCAGGTGTTGAGGTGATTCAGTGAGAATGGAGTTGTGGACCTGTTAAGCTGTTGATGTTATTAACAGCAACCTCTGCAAGATATGCTGGATCATCGACACGGATGCCATCATCTCACATGAGAACACCATCCACCAGGTACATGGTACATACTCTTGCAACTCGGCCAACGTTGTCTATCTGATAGGCTGCAGGAAAAGATGTCCCAGGGCATGGTACATTGGGGAGACCAAGTAGACGATACGACAATGGATGAATGAACACAGATCGACAATCTCCAGGCAGGAGTGTTCTCTTCCTGTCGGGGAACACTTCAGCAGTCGCGGGCATTCAGCCTCTGATCTTCGGGGAAGCGTTCTCCACGGCGGCCTTCACGACACACGACAACGCAGAATCGCTGAGCAGAAACTGATAACCAAGTTCCGCACACATGAGGACGGCCTCAACCAAGATCTTGGGTTCATGTCACACTATCTGTAACCCCCACGACTTACCTGGGCTTGCAAAATCTCACTAACTGTCCTGGCTGGAGACAATACACATCTCTTTAACCTGTACTTAACCCTCTCTGCACTCACATTGTCTGCACCTTTAAGACTTGATTACCTGTAAAGACTCGCATTCCAACCATTATCTTGTAAATTGAGTCTGTGTCTGTATATGCCCTGTTTGTGAACAGAACTCCTCACTCACCTGAAGAATGAGTGACCCTCCGAAAGCTTGTGCTGCCAAATAAACCTGTTGGACTTTAACCTGGTGTTGTGAGACTTCTTACAATGTTATTTGAAACAAGTTAGGGAGTGATATTGTTATGTGCTTGTATACATTAGTATCCAGGATGCAAAATCATTGCAGTGTTACACTATGTGCACTGAACTAACAATGTATCAGTCCACAACTCACATGGGGAGATAGAAGAAATACACTCTCAAAGTTCCTGTATCCACGCCAAAAAGTGTGACTACTTCAAGCACCAAAACATAAGAGTTAAACCTTGCTATCAATCTGAGTAAGTAATCTCAGTTCCACACCTCTAGTGTATAGTATTAAGTGAATGCTGTATTGATAGCTTACTGGGCAGATAGAGTTACCAATTGTGGTTGAATACATTTCTGGAGGTTTCATTATAAGATTTGTCAACCCCCCCAAAAGAAACCCCACCACTGCCTCCCCCCCCCCCCCCCCCCCCCCCCCCACCCCCCACCCACCCTCCGGCCCACCCAGCCATTTAATTAGCCAACACATACATCCTTGTCATCAAAACAGAAAAATGCTGGAAAATCTCAGCAGGTCTAACAGCATCTGTGGATGTGCTCTGTTGAAGGGTCATCCAGGCTTGAAACATTGGCTCTATTCTCTCCCCACAGGCGCTGTCAGACCTGCTGAGATTTTCCAGAGTTTTCCTGTTTTTTGTTTCAGATTCCAGCGTCCGCAGTGATTTACTTTTACATCCAACCATGTGATAAACTGCTTTCCCTACATCCATTGGAAAGCAAAAAGATGGTGTTATACTGTCAGCCAAACAGCTCTTTTCCCCGCATTTGTACATTTTAATATCCAATTTGGAGAAATGTTGAAAGAAAGTGACAAAGTATTTTTTTTAAATGGTTTAATTTCCCTCCAGGGTTGCTCACAGCAGTGTCCTAGAGATCACTGGTTCCCAACCGGTGTGTGTCGTGAAGACCCCCCCAAGAGTGCTGCGAGAAAAGACTCTAAATTAATGTTATTACAAAGAACAAAGAAAATTACAGGACAGGAACAGGCCCTTCAGCCCTCCAAGCCTGCACCGACCGTGCTGCCTGACTTAACTAAAATCTCCTACCCTTCCAGGGACCATATCCCTCTATTCCCATCCTGTTCATGTATTTGTCCAGACGCCCCTTAAAAGTCACTATCGTATCCGCTTCCACGAGTTTCAGGCACCCACCACCCTCTGTGTAAAAAAATCTGCCCCTTGCATCTTAAACCTGTGCTCCCTAGTAATTGACTCTTCCACCCTGGGAAAAAGCTTCTGACTATCCACTCTGTCCATGCCTCTCATAATCTTGTAGACTTCTATCAGGTCGCCCCTCAACCTCCGTCGTTCCAGTGAGAACAAACCAAGTTTCTCCAACCTCTCCTCATAGCTCATGCCCTCCATACCAGGCAACATCCTGGTAAATCTTTTCTGTACCCTCTCCAAAGCCTCCCCATCCTTCTGGTAGTGTGGCGACCAGAATTGAACACTATATTCCAAGTGCGGCCTAACTATGGTTCTATAAAGCTGCAACATGACTTGCCAATTTTTAAACTCAATGCCCTGGCCGATGAAGGCAAGCATGCCGTATGCCTTCTTGACTACCTTCTCCACCCGCATTGCCACTTTCAGTGACCTGTGTACCTGTACACCCAGATCCCTTTGCTTATCAATATTCTTAAGGGTTCTGCCATTTACTGTATATTTTCCATCTGTATTAGACATTCCAAAATACATTACCCCACATTTGTCCGGATTTAACTCCATCTGCCATCTCTCCGCCCAAGTCTCCAACTGATCCAAATCCTGCTGTATCCTCTGATGGCCCTCATCGCTATCCGCAAATCCACTAACCTTTGTGTCATCCACAAACTTACTAATCAAACCAGTTACATTTTCTTCCAAATCATTTATATATATTACAAACAGCAAAGGTCTCAGCACTGATCCTTGAGGAATGCCACTTGTCACAGCCCTCCATTCAGAAACGCACCCTTCCACTGCTACCCTCTGTCTTCTATGACCGAGCCAGTTTTGTATCCACCTTGCCAGCTCACCTCTGATCTCATGCGACTTCACCTTCTGCACCAGTCTGCCATGAGGGACCTTGTCAAAGGCCTTACTGAAGTCCATGGAGACAACATACACTCCCCTACCCTCATCAATCATCTTCGTCACTTCCTCAAAAAACTCGATCAAGTTCATGAGACATGTACTAAACTAACATGGCGGCACAGTAGTTAGCACGACTGCCTCACAGTGCCAAGGACCTGGGTTTGATTCCCGGCTTGAGTCACTGCGTGGAGTTTGCATGTTCTCCCCGTGTCTGCGTGGGTTTTCTCCGGGTGCTCCGGTTTCCTCCCACAGTCTGAAAGACGTGCTGGTTAGGTGCATTGGCCATGCTAAATTCTCCCTCAGTGTACCCGAACAGGCGCCGCAGTGTGATGACTAGGGGATTTTCACAGTAACTTCATTGCAGTGTTAATGTAAACCTACTTGTGACTAATAAATAACCTTTCCCTTTTTTTACTTTTAACCTTCGTATTCAGCTCTTTGGTCAGTATCTCTAAGATTCGACGAATCTTGGGCCTCCCGCCGCATGCGCGCTGGCTGGAAAACAGTCGCACGTGCGTGGTTTAGATTTTTAACATTGGCGAGGCCCATACGCATGACCAACGGGACTTGGAGTTGAAGTCCCAGCGTGCCCCGCACAAAAAGCAAAAACTCAAAAAGGGCACAGAAGTGAGGGAGTCAAAGAGAGGTTAATAAAAAAACAGGAGTGAGGACAGAAAGAAGTTAAAAATGATGTTCCCAGTAAGGAAAGAAGACAGAGAGAGTAGGCAGCGTGTCTCAAAATCTTTATATAGCCTGGAGATATGTCATGACAGATAAAAGGTTGGGAACCAACCCTTGGAGCCTCCAGGCTAGTGTGAAGTCCTGCCTGCTTAATATGGATATGGTAAGAAGTCTCACAACACTAGTTTAAAAGTAAAGTTTATTTATTAGTCACAAGTAAGGCTTACATTAACACTGCAATGAAGTTACTGTGAAATTTCCCTAGTCGTCACACTCCAGCGCCTGTTCGGGTCAATGCACCTAACCAGCACGCCTTTCAGAATGTGGGAGGAAACCGGAGCACCCGGAGGAAACCCACGCAGACACGGGGAGAATGTGCAAACTCCACACAGACAGTGACCCAAGCCAGGAATTGAACTGGTGCTGTGAGGCAGCAGTGCCAACCACTGTGCCACCGTGCCGCCCCCAAAAAGTCCAACAGGTTTACTTGGAATCATGAGTTTCGGCGCGCTGCTCCTTCATCAAGTGAGTGGTGGTTAGTTCACAAACACGGCATATAGAGGCAAAGACACAATTGCGAGATAATTACAGATTGGAATGTGAAGAATGGTTGGAATGGAAGTCTTTGCAGGTAGTCAAGTCTTTACAGGTACAGTGTGTGTGGAGAGAGGGATAATCACAGGTTAAAGAGGTGTGAATTTTCTCAAGACAGGACAGTTAGTAGGATTTTGCAAGCCCAGGCAGTATGGTGGGGATTACACACAGTGTGACATGAACCCAAGATCCCGGTTGAGGCCGTCCTCATGCGTGCGGAACTTGGCTATCAGTTTCTGCTCGGCAATTCTGTTTTGTCTTGTGCCTTGATGGCCGCCTTGGAGAACACTTACCCGAAGATTGGAGGCTGAATGCCAACCCCTGGATAAGGCTAGTCATTCAGTGCTTCAACCACACAGTAGAGAGATGCCTATACAGCCAACAGATTATTTGATCATACAAACACACACACACACACACTCACACAAATAATGGAAAATGCCAACAACTCAGCAGGTCTGGCATGTATCAGCATGGAGAGAAACAAAGTTAATATTTCAGGCTGACGACCTTTTATCAGGATGTCTGATCATTCATTCACTTATTCATTTTGGAACTAGTTTGTCAAGTGTAAGTTTTTTTTATCTCTGTAGCAACTGTAATGACTGTATTAAAATGCTGCTGTCCTGGGGATGTGGCCACATTTTTCCTGAGTGCAAGTTGCAGTTTATCGTTACTTGTTCATAGAAATCATAGAAACCCTACAGTGCAGAAGGAGGCCATTGGGCCCATCGGGTCTGCACCAACCACAATCCCACCCAGGCCCTACCCCCACATATGAAGCAATTTTTAAAAGCGGCATCTCGGCCTTTTGGCTAAGATGCAAATGAGCTCAAGTCTTGGAGGAGGATCCTCCCCCTTCTCCAATCAGCTTGACTCATGTAGATCAGGCCCAGGACAGGGTGGTTTTGGTCTCCCGCCCTGTCTTGTCAGCCTGGACCTGAAATGTCTCAACTTGTTGAGACTCTGAATTGGATTTGATTTGATTGAATTGGAAAAGTATTAAAAAAAAACTTACAGGGCTTGTCCAATCGTTGGGGAGAGAGAGAGAGAGAGAGGAAAGAAGGGACCAATCGATATAAAGTGAACCCAGCTGAGCAATGCAATAGGTTCAGGCACACAAGTCCCCCCACAGCCAATGGGTGCCTTGCCAGCTTGTTCTATTCCATCCTGTCGGAGTGTCAATAATGTCGGGAACAAAAACGCTGGAGTGTTTCTTGATGCACTCGCTGGCTGGCACTGCAAGTGATTTGGGGATTTTCCTATCGGATGGTGCGAGAAACCTGAGAAGCACAAGCTTGTGTACTGAACTGTTCCCTTCCGTTCTCCCCCCCCACTCCTCCCTCCACCCACCTCTCCGATTGCCAGGACTGACTTTCAGGGAATTCTAACTTTGCTGCTTTCAGTGTGTTCCCCCTCCCCCCGGGTAAAGGCTGAGACTGCAACATTTCCAACTATCGAGATATCTACTGTCAAGTTCTAAGCAAACAAACCCTGCCCTTATGCGAGGGAAATTTTAGTGACCATTGCTGTGGAAAAAAAGTTTTACAAGACAGTAGCACTTTCATCTTCTACTGGTTTCTTTGTGAGGGTGAAAGGTTGTATGGAATGTGCAGCCAGTGACGGGAAATTTGACCCCCAGGTTTAAGCTCAACAGCACTCTAACCGCCCCCCACTCACACTCATTCATCAAACCCTTTAACATAACCTAATCCTTTTTCCCCTCATGTTCCAGTCTGATCACAGAATCCCTACAGTGCAGAAGGAGGCCATTTGCCCATCGAGTCTGCACCGACCATAATCCCACCCAGTCCCTATCCCCACAACCCCATGCATTTACCCTAGCTAGTCCCCCTGACACTAAGGGACAATTTAGCATGGCCAATCCACCTAACCCGCACATCTTTGGAGTGTGGAGGAAACTGGAGTACTCGGAGGGAAACCCACGCAGACACGAGGAGAACGTGCAGACTCCACACAGACAGTGACCTGAGGCCGGAATCGAACCCGGATCCCAGGCGCTGTGGGGCAGCAGTGCTAACCACTGTGCTACCGTGCCACCCATTCTTTCTGAGTAAGAAGGTAGTGGGTACAAGTCCTGCTCCAGAGAGTTTACCATGAGCTGAAACTCCAGCGCAGTACCGAAAGTTTCAGCACAGAAAGAGGCCATTCAGCCCATCATTTTGCTCCCACTTTCTATCCCCTGGTCCGTGGCCTTGCAGGTCACAGCACTCCAGATCCAGGTACATTTGCAATGAGTTGAGCATTTCAGTCTCAACACCAATGCGGGCAGTGAATTCCCGACACCCATCACCCTCTGGGTGAGGAGGTTTTTCCTCATGTTCCTTCTAATTTTTCCTCCAATCATTTTAAATCTGTGCCCCCTGGTAATTGACACCTCCACTAGGGGGAAACAAGCCTTCCCTGTCTATACCCCTCTTAATTTTGTACACCCCAATAGGTCACCCCTTAGCCTTCTCTGTTCTAAGGAAAACAACCCCAGCCTATCCAATCTCTCTTCATTGCTGCAATTTTCAAGCCCTGCCAACATTCTTGTTAATCTCCTCTGTACTCTTTCCAGGGCAATGTTGTCCTTCTGTATTGTGGTGACCAGATCTGCACACAAAATTCCAGCCTAACCAGCATTTTAAACAGTTCCATCATTACATCCCTGCTTTTGTATTCAATATGTCGCCCAATAAAGGAAAGCATTCCATATGCTTTCTTGACGACCTAGTCCACTTTTCCTTCAAGGATATTTGGACATGCACTCCAAGGTCTCTCACTTCCTCCAACCCCTCTCAATATCTTCCAGTTTATTCAGTATTCCCTTGCTTTGCTTGCCCTCTCCAAATGCACCACCTCACACTTTTCCAGATGGAATTCCATTTGCCACTTTTCCACCCACTCAACTGAACAATTGATATAATTCTGGAGACAATGGCTATCCTCTAAACTAGACGGTCAATTTTTGTGTCATCTGCACATTTCCTAATCATGCCTCCCATATTTAAGTCCAGAACATCACTATGTACAACAAACAGCAAGGACTCCAACACTGAGCCCTGTGGAACACCAATGGAAACCATTTTCACAAGAGCATCCATTAACCAGTATCCATTGTTTTCTGATGTGGGGTGGACACAGTAAGAAGTCTTACAACACCAGGTTAAAGTCTAACAGGTTTATTTAGAATCGCGGGCTTTCGGAGCGCTGCCCCTTCATCAGGTGAGTGGAGGTAGGCTCAGAAACACAACATATATAGACAAAGACACAACTGCAAGATAATTACAGATTGGAATGTGAAGAATGGTTGGAATGCGAGTCTTTACAGGTAATCAAGTCTTTACAGGTGCAAACAGTGGAGAGAGGGACAATCACAGGTTAAAGAGGTGTGAATTGTCTCAAGCCAGGACAGTTCGTAGGATTTTGCAAACCCAGGGAGTATGGTGGGGGTTACATGTAGTGTGACATGAACCCAAGATCCCGGTTGAGGCTGTCCTCATGCATGTGGAACTTGACTATCAGTTTCTGCCCGGCGATTCTGCATTGTCTTGTGTCTTGAAGGCCGCCTTGGAGAACGCTTACCCGAAGATCAGAGGCTGAATGCCCGTGACTGCTGAAGTGTTCCCCGACTGGAAGGGAACACTCTTGCCTGACGATTGTTGTGCGGTGTCCGTCTGCATAGTCTCACCGATGTACCACGCTTCGGGACATCCTTTCCTGCAGCGTATGAGGTAGACAACATTGGCCGAATCGCATTAGTATCCTGTCACTCAGCCAATTTTAGATCAGGAGCTTTGACAAAGGGTCATCTGGACTCGAAACGTTTTTTCTCTCCTTGCAGATGCTGCCAGACCTGCTGAGATTTTCCAGCATTTCTCTTTGGGTTTAGGTCCAATCTGTGGCCTTCCCCTGTATCCCATGGGATTTCACCTTTTTGACCAGTCTACCTTGCGGGTCCAAGCCACATGACCGTTGCCTCGCAATAGTGTGGCATCAATGTTACTTGCCACTTATCAGCCCAAGCCTGAATGTTGTCCAGGTCTTGCTGCATTTGGACATGGACTGCTTCCGTATCTGAGGAGTTGCGAATGGTGCTGGACATTGTGCAATCGTCAGCGAACTTTCCCACTTCTGACCTTGTGATGGAGGGATGAAAGCAGCTAAAGATAGTTAGACTTACACTATCCCGAGGAACCAATATCCTAGTGATGAGGTGATTGGCTTCCAACAATGTCAACCATCTCCTACTTTTGCTGGTTATGATCCCGACTTGATTCCTTCTGTAGAAAGATCACTGACCTGAAACGTTTGACTCTGTTTCTCATCCTGTTTCTCATGCTGCGTGACCTGAGTACTTTCAATATTTGCTAATATTATAACCACAAGCTTCATGTACACTGCTTTACAGGTAATCAAGTCGTAGGACAGTTCGTAGGATTTTGTGTAATATTCATTAGACATGGAAAATAATGTTTTTGTGCTTTTCCTTTGGTCTTTGCAGAGGGGAACCATTGATTGGGTGAAAATGTTCACTTATCAGATTTTGCTGATTTCCATAGAATCCCTAAAGTGCAGATCGAAGCCATTCGGCCCATCGAGTCTGCACCAACATTATTCCCACCCAGAACCTATCCCCAAAACCCCACACATTTACCGTGCTAATCCCCCTGACACTAAGGGTCAATTTAGCACGGCCAATCCACCTAACCCGCACATCTTTGGACTGTGGGAGGAAACCGGAGCACCTGGAGGAAACCCACACAGAGACGGGGAGAATGTGCAGACTCCACACAGACAGTGGCTCAGGCTGGGAATCGAACCCGGGTCCCTGACGCTGTGAGGAAGCAGTGATAACCACTGTGCCACCGTGCCAACCATTTAAAAAATGTTCTCGCTGTGGTTGAAGTTTGATTGGGGGGGGGGTGGCGATAAATGTTAAAATGATGATAATTGAGTTGACTAACTCATTGGATTAAATCCTTGTTTTGACTTCAATCGAGGGAGGGCAGGGAAGGGGCAACAGTTTTGTAGCCAACTTGTTGCTTTCAGGATAGCCTTGCGCCTGGGGCTGTGCACTGATGTGTTGGCTGGAGTTCTTTGTTGGACAATGTGTGGAAATATTTGTTATTGATTAACTAAATCTGGATACCGAATATTTGTTATTCAGAGACACGGTTGACTTGTTTGGTTATGATTAGCTGTTCCTTCACTTTACTATGGGCTCATTGTTTAAGAAACTGAATAACTCATTGTTAAACTGATTGTCATCATCGATGGATGGTGCAAAATGGAAAATTTGTTCTTCGTGCAGACTAAACTGTCACGGTGCATGCAAATTAATTTTTGATCTGTTGAAGGGTCAAAGACATATTCAGGTCAAAGTACAATGTCAAGTCGTACCAGCGATCAACAAACACATTTTTTAAGCCTCGACGCAGGAGATGAGGTGACACTCCACCAAGGAAGGAAACATTGATCGAGTGAGCAGAAACTGAAGCAGTGAGGTGGGGTTTAAAGGATGGGAGAGAGGTTGAGAGAGAGAGAGAGAATTCCAGAGCTCAATGCAGGGCCTAAACCGGCCATATTGAAAAGTCACAGGAAGGCTCTGTGATGATTGACATGTTGGGTGACCAACGGTGGGAGTCTGAGAGGTGGACAGTTGACGGTGGGAAGTCGACGTTTTCTGGGATATATCAATCCAAGGGTCAGCAACCCGATTCTGTGAGTGTTTACGAGGTGTGATCGGGAATGGAGCCATTAGTGCCATATTCAAAATGGCGCTGGAGCGTGGTGACTTCTTCCCCAGAATACCCTCTAATTCTATTTTTTACTCTGGTTCTCTGCTATTAAAACCCTACTCTAACTCTTCTAAACTCTCTAATACTGTTCTATTTCAATCTCATATTCTGCACCCTCTCCTTTCCCTCGCCCCTATGTACTCTATGAACGGTATGTTTTGTCTGCATAGCGTGCAAAAAACAATACTTTTCACTGTATCCCAATACATGTGACAATAAATCAAATCAAAAAAAGGTGATGACAACTCCTTAGGAGATGTCAGAGGGGCAATGGGGCCGGAGGAGTAGGGTCATCTGCAAACAAGGCAATGCAGTGTGGTGGGTATTTACAGGAAGAGGGACAAAATACATAGGCTGGAATTCTCCCCCCAAAAATATTTCATTGTCAAATTTGTGTGAAAACTGGAATAAGTCACGCTGGTTTTTTCAGCGTGGTTCCCGAAATGAATCCCGCACACTGTGCACTGCAGAGGCCAGTACCTGATTATCATTAAAAACCAGCGGGATTTAGGGGCTGAAATCGGCGCGATGAGTGGGACCCCGCACATGCGCATATCTCTGGGACATCAGTAAAAGACCTCCCAGCATTGAGATCGCTGGCCTCAACCCCCCACAGACATCGCTGGCCTCCCACCCCTCCCCCACATCTCCCACGGACTCCCCCCATCCCCCCAACCCTCACTAGGTACTAGGTCCAGGACTCTCACTTGTGGACGCTGGCAACGCAACACAATCTGGGATGTCATGCGTCACCTGATTAGGTTGCCTGCCATTGGCACCGTGAGTATGGCAGACAGTGAGAGAACAAAGAACAAAGAAAATTACAGCACAGGAACAGGCCCTTCAGCCCTCCAAGCCTGCACCGACCATGCTGCCCGACTGAACTAAAACATCCTACGCTTCCGGGGGCCATATCCCTCTATTCCCATCTCATTCATGTACTTGTCAAGACGCCCCTTAAAAGTCACTACCGTATCCGCTTCCACCACCTCCCCTGGCAACGGGTTTCAGGCACCCACCACTCTCTGTGTAAAAAATCTGCCTCGTACATCTCTTTTAAAACTTGCCCCTCGCGCCTTAAACCTGTGCCCCCTCGTAATTGACTCTTCCACCCTGGGAAAAAGCTTCTGATTATCCACTCTGTCCATGCCTCTCATAATCTTGTAGGCTTCTATCAGGTCGCTCCTCAACCTCCATCGTTCCAGTGAGAACAAACCAAGTTTCTCCAACCTCTCCTCATAGCTAATACCCTCCATACCAGACAACATCCTGGTAAATCTTTTCTGTACCCTCTCCAAAGCCTCCACATCCTTCTGGTAGTGTGGCGACCAGAATTGAACATTATATTCCAAGTGTGGCCGAACTAAGGTTCTATAAAGCGGCAACATGACTTGCCAATTTTTAAACTCAAAACCCCGGCCGATGAAGGCAAGCTTGCCGTATGCCTTCTTGACTACTTTCTCCACCCGCATTGCCACTTTCAGTGACCTGTGTACCTGTACACCCAGATCCCTTTGCCTATCAATACTCCGAAGGGTTCTGCCATTTACTGTATATTTCCTATCTGTATTAGACCTTCCAAAATGCATTACCTCACATTTGTCCGGAGAACGTACAGGTTGGTATGCGGCTGTGGCCACTGCACTCCCTTGAGCCATTGCCATGAGTGCATCTACAGCATTCCCTTCCAGGCATGTGCTGCAGGTCAGGGACACGGGGCAGGGACAGACTCTTAATTAGCACAGGATGGGTTCCCATTCACTGCAATGTGAGTGTCTGTGTTAACCTGAGCACCCCTGCTCGGAGCACCAGCTGCCTGAACTGATGAGCCCTCAAGCAGCACATGGTACACTCCCCCCTCCCCCTTCCCTAAAACCCCAGCACTCAGTCCAGTCCCTCACCACACCCCACAGCCAGAACAAAGCAACAGCCCAGTGGCTGCAGGCAGCAGCCCGGACAACACTCGTTAAGGTCCCCACTCCACCCCACAGGGCCAGGGCGCAGCACCTGCAGATCTCCAGGTAGCTCCCCACAGCGAGCAGCAAACCTCCAGGCCCTGCCTCTAACCTCCCCAGCACTCCAGGGGCCACAGCTCTATCAAACCTACCTCCTTACTCCTGTTCAACGCTGCCACGCCAACTCTTGACTTTTATATACCGAGTGTAAACCGAGCCAGAGTGACCGCCAGAGAGGTGGGAGACGATAATGAGGGTGGAGATTGTTAGGTGGTGATCAGGTGGTGAGGTACGTAAACACATGTAAATGTCCGTTACGCTAATTTTCAGCTTGGTTTTGTTGGCACTAAAAAGCTTGGGTTGGGAGACACTATCGGGGTGGGAATCCTCGCGCAAATCCCGTGAATCAGCTGATGCGAGAATCCCCCGGCCCGCTGTGCTAATGTTATCCAGTTGGCAGCCCAATTACGCAGCGGGGTGGGAGAATCACGCAGCAGGGTGGGAGAATCGCGCAGCGGGGTGGGAGAATCGCGCAGCGGGATGGGAGAATCGCGCAGCGGGGTGGGAGAATCGCGCAGCAGGGTGGGAGAATCGCGCGGCAGGGTGGGAGAATCGCGCAGCGGGATGGGAGAATCGCGCAGCAGGGTGGGAGAATCACGCAGCGGGGTGGGAGAATCGCGCAGCGGGATGGGAGAATCACGCGGCGGGGTGGGAGAATCGCGCAGCGGGGTGGGAGAATCATGCAGCAGGGTGGGAGAATCGCGCGGCGGGGTGGGAGATTCGTGCAGCGGGGTGGGAGAATCATGCAGCGGGGTGTGAGAATCGCGCGGCGGGGTGGGAGATTCGTGCAGCGGGGTGGGAGAATCATGCAGCGGGGTGGGAGAATCGCGCGGCGGGGTGGGAGAATCGCGCGGCGGGGTGGGAGATTCGTGCAGCGGGGTGGGAGAATCATGCAGCGGGGTGGGAGAATCGCGCGGCGGGGTGGGAGAATCGTGCAGCGGGGTGGGAGAATCGTGCAGCGGGGTGGGAGAATCGCGCAGCGGGGTGGGAGAATCATGCAGCGGGGTGGGAGAATCGTGCAGCGGGGTGGGAGAATCGTGCAGCGGGGTGGGAGAATCGTGCAGCGGGGTGGGAGAATCGTGCAGCGGGATGGGAGAATCATGCAGCGGGGTGGGAGAATCGTGCAGCGGGGTGGGAGAATCGTGCAGCGGGGTGGGAGAATCGCGCAGCGGGGTGGGAGAATCATGCAGCGGGGTGGGAGAATCGTGCAGCGGGGTGGGAGAATCGCGCAGCGGGGTGGGAGAATCACGCAGCGGGGTGGGAGAATCGCACCGCGGGGTGGAAATATCACGCAGCGGGGTGGGAGAATCGCGCAGCGGGGTGGGAGAATCGCGCCCCATAGACTTGTTCCTCATCCCCGACCCAATTTCTATTTGACAACGTGGGAAGTGGTGGAAATCGGAGGATTTGAATTGTTTTTATGGAAATCAATGGGGCATTGGAACATTTACTGAAAAATTCAGACTGTCACGGCAGGACCTCCGCTCACCCTATCCGGACAGCTGATGGATCACATTTAATGATTGGTCAAAGAGAGTGGGGGGAATAGAAAATAGGCCAATGTTCTAGAAACCCAGAGGTTCTTGGAGGGTTGCATTGCTGGAGAAAATAACAGCTGGGTCGGGGGGGAGGTGGCGGGGGGTGAGTGGGTGGGGAGGGGAGTGAGGTGTTGGAGGAATTTAAGCACGAGAACGAGAAGTTTGAAATTCAGTCACTGGTGAATCAATGTACACTCAGCGAGCACAGTGTTGCCCCGTGAGCGGCGAATAGATGGGCAGCAAAGTTTTCGATGAGCTCCAGTGTGTGCAGAGTAGAGGATCTAAAGCCGGCCAGGGGAGGCTGCCTAACTCACCAGGTTGGTTGTCTGCTGCATAGAGGCAGGAAGCCAATTGGTCCAATTAAAGTGCTGCCCCCAAACCCCACTATATGCAGAAGCTTCTATCTCCTTCCACCAATCCTGGTGGCCATGCAATAGCAGAGCAGGCTGCCCTTGGACACAGAGGCCATATTCCCCAAACATGATGCGGGAGGGAGGGGGGAGTGGGTGGGGAATGATAGGCCTCAGAGCCCTGCCCATGAGTAGGCCTAGCAGAGGGGCTGCCCCTTCAAACCCATCACCCTACCTGCCTCAGACTGTAGCCCCAATGCAACTGATCAAGGGCACGTCCTTATTGAGCTTCTTCCTGTCGGGCTGCCAACTGGGCAGCAGGGCAGGCTTACTGATTGGACATCGCTGCAGGCCCTCTGATTGGATATCACTGCAGGCCCTCTGATTGGATATCACTGCAGGCCCTCGGATTGGACGTCACGGCAGGCCCTCTGATTGGACATCACTGTAGGCCCTCGGATTGGACATCATTGCAGGCCCTCTGATTGGACATCATTGCAGGCCATCTGATTGGACATCATTGCAGGTCCTCTGATTGGACATTGCTACAGATCCTCTGATTGGACATCCCTCCAGACCCCAGGATGGAGAGCACAGAAGAGGTGAATCTGGAAGTTGCTCCCTTGAAGGTTTTGGGTTGAAGGTGCTGATGACATGATTGCCTTATGTCCCTCATATGAACTTCAACCTGTGGACCCCAGACTCAGTGGAAAATCCAGCCTTTCCGGCCTGCATCCCGTGGTGCATTTAGATAGGGACTCATCGCAGGAATTGAGAATAACATTGAATACTTCATGACCTAATCACATCAGAACATTGATACCAGCACATGGACATACCAAGCAAAAGAAAATGCAGAGATATTTAGAAGCTAAAGATTGTACCGATGTTATTCTATTAGTGATGAACGTGGGAATACTGCCTTTGGAAGGTCAAATTAACTAGATGTAAATAGCCTAACCAAAACAAAACTTGAAGACTATTCTGTCCAAATGTTAAATGTTTCAAGCAGCTGCTTTGAGAAGTGGCACGAGGCACGGGAGGCTAATATTACTACATTCAGTTGATGACTTGTAATCTAGGAATTTGTTTCTCTCGTTCTGCCCTGTTGTGTGATTTGACTTGGTGGATGAGGTTACACCAGATGAGTCTGTAGTTTGTTCTGTTGACACAGTCACATTGGATTCATATTTTGCTCTGCTGTGCTGTAATTGCACAGTTTAATTTGTTTTGTTTTATGGGTTTTTTTTTTCCCAATTGGAGCACAAAACAGGAAACATCTTCACCACACCATAGATCTCAGAAATCCGAACTACACATGGAAAAAAAATGTTCAAACAGGGCAGCACAGCGGTTAGCACTGCTGCCTCACTGCGCCAGGGACCCAGGTTCGATTCCCGGCTTGGGTCGCTGTCTGTGTGGAGTTTGCACGTTCTCCCCGTGTCTGTATGGGTTTCCTCCGGGTGTTCCGGTTTCCTCCCACTGTCTGAAAGATGTACTGGTTAGGGTGCATTGACCCGAACAGGCGCCAGAGTGTGGCGACTAGGGGAATTTCACAGTAACTTCATTGCAATGTTAATGTAAGCCTGTTTGCGGCACTAATAAATAAACTTTAAAAAACTTTATCTGCAGAGAGAGCAGACAGGGCATTTTGGGAACGGATGCTTTGTCAGAACACCGTGATCACCCGTTACAAATCTGGGCTCTGAAGAAGAGTGGGATGGATTCGAAACTCTGGCCGCGATTTTCTGGTTCCACCGTGGCTGGTTTTCAGGCGGTGCGGAAAAAAACCATTGCCTTCACGGGTCACCTCTGCCGGCGGAAACCCCTCTCCCCTTCCTGGCACCTGGGCATCTCAGGGGCAGCGGGATGAAGAAGGTGTCGAGGAGGCACCAGAAAAGTGAGGCCTCTGTTCCTCCCTCCGCAGATGCTGTCAGACCTGCTGGATTTTTTTTCCCAGCATTTTCTGTTTTCATTTCCAACCAGCCTCCCATCCATTGACTCTGTCTACACTTCCCCCTGCCTCGGAAAAGCAGCCAACATAATCAAGGACCCCACGCACCCCGGACATTCTCTCTTCCACCTTCTTCTGTCAGGAAAAAGATACAAAAGTCTGAGGACACGTACCAACCGACTTGAGAACAGCTTCTTCCCTGCTGCCTTCAGACTTTTGAATGAACCTACCTCACATTAAGTTGATCTTTCTCTACACCCTAGCTATGACTCTAATGTTACATTCTGCACTCTCTCCTTTCCTTCTCTATGAACGGTATGCTTTGTCTGTAGAGCACGCAAGAAACAATACTTTTCACTGTATGTTAATACATGTGACAATAATAAATCAAATCAAATCAAATCAATTTCCAGCACAGCGCTTTCATACTACATTACAGATATGAGTCTGCCTTCGATCGTTTCCCTAGTTCAGAAGCATTAATTGGCCTCTTGTAAGCACCCTGAGCTCCTTACTTTTCTGGGAGCTGGGTTTTGCTTCCCTGTATTCAATAGCAGAATAAAGTGACCGCTATGCCAAAAGTGTAACCTGACCTGGACGGCTGTGTTTCTTGGATATGTATTTCTTCAACCTCTCTGACGGTGGATGAATTGAACACTTGGTGAGGGGAGGCTTCCTGAATCAAAGGAAAATTTCAGTCAATCAAACCTTTCTTTGGGTGCAAGTGGAAAAAAATGAATACACAATTTGTGCTCACACCTCCTGTGTTTCTGAACTTGCTGTTACTGAGGACTTTGCCTCACTAACCTCTCTCTGGCTACGGGTTTCTCGACATCATGGGACAAGTAAGGGTGGCACAGTGGGGTGGGAGAATCACGCAGCGGGGTAATGAAGTTACTGTGAAAATCCCCTTGTCGCCACACTCCGGCGCCTGTTCGGGTACACTGAGGATTCTGCCTCACTAACCTCTCTCTGGTTAAGGGTTTCTCAACATCATGGGACAAGTAAGGGTGGCACAGTGGTTAGCACTGCTGCCCCACAGCGCCAGGGACACGGGTTCAATTCTTGGTGACTGTGTGGAATTTGCACGTTCTCCCCGTGTCTAAGTGGGTTTCCTCCGGGTGCTCCAGTTTCCTCCCATAGTCCAAAGATGTGCAGGTTAAGTGGATTGGCCATGTTAAATTGCCCCTTAGTGTCCAAGATGTGTACGTTAGGGGGATTGGCCATGCTAAATTGCCCCTTAATGTTGCAAGATGTGCAGGTTTGGCCATGCAAAATGAAGTTTTAAGTTTATTTATTAGTATCACAAGAGGCTTACATTAACATGGTAATGAAGTGACTGTGAAAATCCCCTAGTCGCCACACTCCGGCGCCTGTTCGGGTACACTGAGAGAGAATTTAACATGGCCAATGTGTCTAACCAGCACATCTTTTGGACTGTGGGAAGAAACTGGAGCAGCCAGAGGATTGAACCCGGGTCCCTGGCGCTGTGAGGCAGCAGTGCTAACCACTGTGCCACCCGATCGTACTTCACTTCCTTAGATCTGAATCATGTCAATAGCAATATTTTGGGGAGTTCTTTATCATTCAGGTGATTTTGTGAAGTAAATGCAAGTAACTTGCCACTTTAATCTTTGCTTTTAGTTACAGAGCCGTGTTGACAGATCGGAATGGATTACATGCACAGCCCTGTCTGACTAAGCAGCACGGATTCTTTTTCTGTCTATCTTGCCAACAAAGGTGGGCTTGTTTCTTTTTCATCCGAATTTTGGGCGACCATCTATGTGAATTTGAGTTCCTGTGTCGCAAGTTCCTGAAATCCCAGTGAGCTGTGACGTCTTAAATGCTTTGGCAATGATTTGAATCCTGAAATTACATCTGTTCGGATGGATCTAGTGTCAAAAAGTTATCAACACTCAGACACCAGGAATTCAGAGCGAGGAGAGGGTAGGCGGGGGGGAGGGGGACAAATAATTTATGGACAAAAGTTGCAAAATAACTTTTTTTTATTCATTCGTGGGACATGGGTGTCACTGGCACAATACATGGGCATCGCTAGACACAAGACAGATGAAATGTAACATAGAGGGGATATGAAGTGGTGCATTTTGGTGGGAGAGCAAGGAGGGGTAGTGGATGACACTGTCCTGTGGGGGGACATCTTCAGCAGCAGAGAGGTCTGAAAGCGTCTGTCCTTGACGGTGGGAGGACAAATCGAGAAGGCCGTTGAATGTGTATATGGAATCCTTGGCTTTGCCAATGGAAAAGTAAAGGATAGAGGCAGGGAATTTATTGCCAGACCTTTCTGGATCATTTGGATGACCCGGACGTGGAGTCTTGCGTTCAGTTCAGGGCACCGCAGAACTAGGTAAGATGCTCTGTCATTGAGTTGTTGAAGATTGAATAGCCGAATGGACTCCTTCTGCACCGTTAGGGATTTTATGATTCTATTCTATGCTTCTGCATGTCACGACTTTGGAGAGGATGCAGGGGGATTTGCTAAAATTTTGCTGGAGACGAGGGACTTGAGTTGTTTGCAGGGACTCGGAAAGCTTGGGACCCCCTCCTTCTAGCAGAGAAGGTTATAGCATGTTCAAAATCATAAATAGTTTGGCTCACATAAGCGAGGATAAACTGTTTCCAGTGGCAGATGGGTTGGTAACCAGGCGACACTGAATTAAGGTGATTGGCCAAAGACGCAGCCAGTACACGAGCAATGTTAAATATTCAAAGACTCTGTTCCCACTGCCTTTTGAGGAAGTGGCAAGGTGGCACAATGGTTAGCACTGCTGCCTCACAGCACCAGGGACCCGGGTTCAATTCCCGGCTTGGGTCACTGTCTGTGCAGAGTCTGCACCTTCTCCCCTTGTCTGCTTGGGTTTCCTCCGGGTGCTCCTATTTCCTCCCACAGTCCAAAAGACGTGCTGGCTAGGTGAATTGGCCATGCTAAAGTCTCCCTCAGTGTAACCCAAACAGGCACCGGAGTGTGGCGACTAAGGGATTTTCACAGTAACTTCATTGCCAACTCGTGACGCTAATAAATAAAGTTTAAATTTAAAGTTGTTGCAATCTCGACTGCATGAGCTGAGTATACTCCTGTGAGTACACAAAATACGGGTCAATGAACAGAGTAAGGGACGCTTGAACTATCGTAACACCCACTCCAAAGCCTGGTACGTGGGGGAGGGTGGAGAACCACGCAGTTGTAAGATTCCAAAGATAATTAGAATGGAAAAAATAAATGACCAGGTTATGGGGTCAGAGTGGTGATGTGGGAATAATTGAATCGTTCTACCAAAGAGCCAGTACAGACTCGATGGGTTGAATGGTTTCCTTTTTTTTGATTTGATTTAATATTGTCACATGTATTGGGATACAGTGAAAAGTATTGTTTCTTGCACCCTATACAAAGCATACTGTTCATAGAGTACATCGGGGAGAAGGAAAGGAGAGGGTGCAGAATGTAGTGTTACATTCATAGCTAGGGTGTATCATTCAATAATAAAGAGACTTTTTATTATAGAATCATAGAATCATACAGTGCAGAAGGAGGCCATTCGGCCCATCAAGTCAGCACCGACTCTGATATTTGATGTTATGCGTCAAAAAAAATCTCAATGATGTTAATGAGTTTCTGTTCTTATTCATTTTCCATTTCCTTTCGAACACATTTCCAGTCAAGTTATATTTGTAATTCAGTGAACTCATTAGTACCTCACTTACTCAAGATGATGAAGAATATTTTGTAGTGGTGATTAACTGGCTAGGTGGCCTGGTTGGAGCTCAGTCGACTAGTGTGCGGATCGGGTTAATAGTATAGGCTGGGTCTGTAATAAGTCAGGAGAGACAGAAGTCTCTTCACCAAAATCCCTTTATTTACAAACTCTAACAGCAGTACACAGAGTGCTATCAGTCAGCAGTCTACCTCCCGAGGTGTCAGAGGAACTAACACTCCTGGTTAAATATAAGGCAAAGACTCCCTGATAGGCCCATCAATTGGACCCTGAATCAGGGAGATCATATTCCAATAGGCCAACCTCAATGGCCCGATTGAAGTCATTGCAGGGTCCAATCCCTGTTCCAGCTGAAGTAGACCCAAGAGCTCACATCACCTGCAGTGAAAAATCGTGATTCAACAACTAATTATCAAGACCTTGCCTTCAGGCTGAGAACTCAAAGAATAAGCTCGATATTACTCTGTGTTTGTCCCATGTAGTTACGTCTGATTTATAAATGAACACTGGATTACAGTGGTTAGCTCCACTGCCTCACAGCGCCAGGGAACCAGGTTCGATTCCCGGCTTGGGCCATTGCCTGTGCGGAGTCTGCACGTTCTCCCCGTGTCTGCGTGGGTTTCCTCTGGATGCTCCAGTTTCCTCCTACAGTCTGAAAGGCTTGCTCGTTAGGTGCATTGACACAAACAGGCGCCAGAGTGTGACGGCCAAGGAATTTTCACAATAACTTTATTGCAGTGTTAATATAAGCCTTACTTGTGACTAATAAATAAACTTTTGACTTTTTTCTCACAGTCCAAAAGACGTGCTGGTTGGGTGCTTTGGCCATGCTAAATTATCCCTCAGTGAACCCGAACAGGCGCCGGAGTGTGGCGACTCGGAGATTTTCACAATAACTTCACTGCAGTGTTAGTGTAAGCCTACTTGTGACTAGTAAATAAGCTTTAAAACTTTAACTCTGTTTCTCCCACCTACCAGGCTTTGGGTTGTGGTAAGTGGGCTTGGGGGCAGACAGGGTAATGTCATGATAGTTTGCTGTTTCACTCACTCCTGTTCATTGATGTGTATTTTTTATATTCACAAAAGCACAAAGTGGGAGTTGTGTCAATTGTCGTTACTGCCAATGCACAGAATTTCAACATAGCTGTTCCCTGTTGAGATTTTGAGTTCAAGCTGGTCTGGTGATAGCCCTGAATAATTTGTATGTTGTTGGATGAATCTGTATCAGATAACAGGCTTGTGTGCGGAAAAGAAAAACCCTCTTCAATTGTTCTAGTCTTAACAATTGTAGTAAAGCTGAGAGGATTTACAGATGTTGGGACGTTATTAAAAGGCTGAAGGAATGTGCAGGGCTAAGGTGCAATTGGATAGACTTCTTTGCCCAGCATGCCACCACTTGTCTGATGTTATGTATTAAAAAATAGTCTCTCATTTCTGGTGTGAGATGTATCCGCCTCCATTAGGAGGTGGGCGGCACGGTGGCACAGTGGTTAGCACTGCGGTCTCACAGCGCCAGGGACCCGGGTTCAATTCCGGCCTCAGGTCACTGCCTGTGTGGAGTCTGTACATTCTCCCAGTGACTGCGTGGGTTTCCTCCGGGTGCTCCGATTTCTTCCCACAGTCCAAAGATTTGCGGGCTAGGTTGATTGGCCATGCTAAATTGCCCCTTAGTGTCACGGGAATTAGCAAGGTAAATACCTGGGGTTGCAGGATAGGGCCAGGGTGGGATTGTTGTCAGTGCAGACTCGATGGGCTGAATGGCCTCCTTCTGCACTGTAGATTCTATGAAATACCTGGTGTTGCAGGATGGGGTAAGGGTGGGATTGTTGTCCGTGCAGGCTTGATGGGCCGAATGGCTTCCTTTTGCACTGTGGGGTTCTACATAGGGTTCTATGATTCAGACCTGCTGCAAACGTAGTGATTTTGAGGCAGCCACAGGAATGGGCCACATGTATCCTTTAGAAACTCCGTCTGGTCTTCTGGGAGTTTTTGTTATTCATTTGTGGGACATGGGTGTCACTGACTGGCCAGCATTTATTGCCCATCCCTAGTCGCCTCTGCGAAGGTGGCACTGAGCTGCCTTCTTGAAAGCTGCAGCCCACGTTCAGTGGATTGACCCACAGTCGGGACAGTTTCAAAGGGGCACAGACTGGGCGCAACTTTAGGGACCGAATGTACGAACCTCCCATTCCGAACTTTGCTCTGTTTTTCCATTAAATTCAAGACAATGTAGAAGATCATCTGCACTCACCACTCTAGATGATGCACAGAATAGTTACTGTACTTACTGCTGTTTTCTGGGGATAGTCGGTACAAAGCCTTGTCCCCAAAGGACAAACAATATCCCTGGTTTGTGAAAATCATCCCGGAATACTCTAACTTTTCATTTTGGATTCTGCCCAGTGCCTAAGTGAGGTGCAGCACATGTCAGTCTTCTGAGAGAAAGTTATCTGCTAGTTGTCTAAATAACAGAAGCGTTTGAGAGAAATGCCTGGTCGGGCAGCGGGAGGACAGGGGTGGGTTAGGGTGGTGGGGTTGAGAATGAGGGAGGTGTTGAGTTAAGTTATTTATTAGTGTCACACATTAACGCCACAATGAAGTTTCTGTGAAAATCCCCTAGTCGCCACGCTCCGGCGCCTGTTCGGGAACACTGAGGGAGAATTTTAGCATGGCCAATGCACCCTAACCAGCACGTCTTTCAGACTGTGGGAGGAAACCGGAGCACTTGGAGGAAACCCACACAGACACGGGAAGAATGTGCAAACTCCACACGATACTTGCCTGGACTTGCAGAATTTCACTGGCTGTCCTGTCTGGAGACAATACATATCTCTTTAACCTGTCTTGATGCTCTCTCCACTCACATTGTTTGTACCTTTAAGACTTGATTAGCTGTAAGTATTCGCATTCCAACCATTATTCTGTAAATTGAGTTTGTGTCTTTATATGCCCTGTTTGTGAACAGAATTCCCACTCACCTGAAGGAGCTTAAGGCTCCGAAAGCTTGTGGCTTTTGCTACCAAATAAACCTGTTGGACTTTAACCTGGTGTTGTTAAACTCCAGTAAGAAGTTTAACAACACCAGGTTAAAGTCCAACAGGTTTATTTGGTAGCAAAAGCCACACAAGCTTTCGGAGCTCCAAGCCCCTTCTTCAGGTGAGTCCAACGCCAGCATCTCCACATCGTTGTTAAACTCCACACAGACAGTGACCCAAGCCGGGAATCGAACCCAGGTCCCTGGCGCTGTGAGGCAACAGTGCTAACCACTGTGCCACCCTTGTAAGGCTGGAGGAAGTTGAAGAAAGCCTAGAAGCTAGTGCAGGGGAAGGGGATAGGGGAACCAAGATTGGCATGACATGGAGAGGAAAGCTCAAAGCTGTTGGGTGGGAGGGAGAGAGAAAGTTGGAGAGGAAAGTTTGATGCTACTTTAAGCATTTCCAGCATTTTAAATTTTAATCTATTGAATTATGACATAAAAGTAATTACAATCACCCATTTTGTAATGATTTTGGACTAGGGAAGGAATTGCTGGGTGTCCCTACAGCTTCAATGATAAGCCTATGTCCCACTGCAGTTGCTATTTAATTCCCTGTGTTTCACAAGTTGTCAGTCAAGTTTTGCTAGTTTTTGAGATTGGGAGGCGTGAGACTGGGTTAGACACGGGAGCATAATGGCTCACTCCAACAAAATTCCTCAACATCAGTAAGTATTCAGCTGGTCACTATAGCAACAGCGCTGCTAACATGTTGCACTCTGCACTGGGAAAGATAAAACAAACAGGAAATTCCAACACTAAAGGCATGTTTATTTGACAAAATGAAAATAAATCAAATAAATTACCTGGAGTTCTAGAATTCCTGCTATAGTTTTAAATCTAGCCTTCCCTTATCGAATTAACTCACCAATATATCGTGCAGTATTTATTTGGACACATGTAATACAGTTATCTTCTAAAACTTCCATCAAATTCCTACGGTGCAGAAAGAGGCCATTCGGCCCAGCGAGTCTGCGCTGACTCTTCGAAAGATCTTGCCCAGGCCCTCTCCTCCGTCCTACGTTCACCATAGCCAATCCAACCAACCGACACATCTTTAGACACTAAGGGGCAATTTAGCATGACCAATCCACCTAACCTACACGTCTTGGGACTGTGGGAGGAAACCGGAGCACCCGGAGGAAACCCCAGGCAGACACAGGGGCTATGCGCAAACTCCACACAGACAGTAACCCGAGGCCGGAATTGAACCCAGGTCCCTGGCATTGTGAGGCAGCAACGCTAACCACTGTGCCACTGTGCCTCTTCCTTCTGATTTGTTTTTCTGGTCAGTCTAATTTGTAGTGTAATAACCGAAAGTTGCTCATGATCTATTAAGCCAACTTTTAATTTAGTTTGGGAGAGGGGATGATAGTAGAAATGGCGTGATTGAATCATAGAATCCCTGCAGTGCAGAATGAGGCCATTCAGCCCATCAAGTCTGCACTGATTCTGCGACAGAGCATCTTACACAGGCCCACCCCCCACCCTGTCGCCATAACCCCGCACATCAACCCTACCAATCCACCTAATCTACACATCTCTGGACTTTGTGTGGGAGGCAGCTGGGAGGGGTTGACCTGAGCATACAGATGTGCTCAAATCCACTCATGAATCAACCTGTGGCTGAACAGTGATGTAAACTCCGTAACAATGTTTTCCAATCTTTGTGACATTTCAAATGGGGATTGGTTTAAGGTGGGACTATCCTGGATGGGTCCAGGCAATCGGAGTGGAGGGGTCTGTGTCCAGTGGGCTGGCAGGATGGTGGTCATGGATGTTGGGGCAGGAACCTGGTGTCTTCCTTTCTCCTGCTGGTTGGTGAAGCACCCAGCCTACTCAGGCAACCAAAACATCAGTGAAGCATCATTTACAGGTGCAATGATCTTTCCGAACAGCCAATGGGTCACACTACAGTTAAGAAAGCCCACCAACACCTCTACTTTCTCAGAAGACTAAGGAAATTTGGCATGTCAGCTACGACTCTCACCAACTTTTACAGATGCGCCATAGAAAACATTCTTTCTGGATGTATCACAGCTTGGTATGGCTCCTGCTCTGCCCAAGACCGCAGGAAACTACAAAGGGTCGTGAATGAAGCCCAATCCATCACGCAAACCAGTCTCCCATCCATTGACTCTGTCTACACTTCCTGCTGCCTCGGCAAAGCAGCCAGCATAATCAAGGACCCCACGCACCCCGGACATTCTCTCTTCCACCTTCTTCCTTCGGGAAAAAGATACAAAAGTCTGAGGTCACTTACCAACCGACTCAAGAACACTTCTTCCCTGCTGCCATCAGACTTTTGAATGGACTTACCTTGCATTAAGTTGATCTTTCTCTACACCCTAGCTACGACTGTAACATTACATTCTGCACTCTCTCCTTTCCTTCTCTATGAACGGTATGCTTTGTCTGTATAACGCGCAAGAAACAATACTTTTTGCTGTATACTAATACATGTGATAATAATAAATCAAATCAAACCAAAATCAAAATGCCATAGTAAGGTAAGGAATGAAGAGGAGTGTGCAATGGGAAGGCATTTACATATCAAACTGCAACCCTTGGAAGGGGGAAAATGGCAGTAAATGTAAGGGACGAGTTGATTGAGAGCAATTCATTGAAGCAGTTATTTGTGTCAGTGTTTAAAGCTGTCTTTTGATTGGGTAATGGACTCTACCCATGTTTGAGATGGGCTCCTCTGTTGAGCAAGAGCAATAGATCTGACCCTGTGGTGGAATATTCATGATCCTCTCATTGCCAGAGCCATTGGCTCGCTTAACCTGTGGTTCAGGTGTCTTGACCTCTCTGGAGACGCTCTCCAAAAGGGCCAGCAAGGATCTTCTCCACAGTGGTGTTGTTTTATCATTCATGGGATGCGGGTGGCGCTGGCTAGGCCAGTATTTATTGCCCTTTAAAATCAGCTTCATTTTCCTGCCTAATTCCTCCAATCCCTCGGCATTCAAAAGTCGATTGATCATCGGTAAGTACCCACAGCTCTCAGGGACGAAGACTTTATGGGAAAGACACTGGGGTCGTGGCAATGCCACTGGACTAGTAATCCAGAGGCCCAGGCTAATGCTCTGGAGACATGGGTTCAAATCCCACCATGGCAGCTTGAGGAATTCAAATTCAATTTATAAATCTGGAATTGAAAGCTAGTCTTAGAAACTAGAAGCAGGAGGAGGCCATTTGGCCCCTCGAGCCTGCTCTGCCATTCATTATCATCATGGCTGATCATCAAATTCAATGTCCTGATGCCCCCCATATCCCTCAATCCCTTTAGCCCCAAGAGCTATATCTAATTTCTTCTTGAAATCACACAACGTTTTGGCCTCAACTATAGAAACATAGAAAATAGAAGCAATGGTCATGATGACCGTAAAACCATTGTCGATTGTCATAAAAACCCCTCTGGTTCACTAATGTCCTTTAGAGAAGGAAATCTGCCATCCTTACCTGCTCTGGCCGACATGTTTAAGTTTATTTTAAGTTTAAGTTTATTTATTAATGTCACAATTAGGTTTACATGAACTCTGTCATGAAGTTCCTGTGAAAATCCTCTAGTCGCCACACTCCGGCGCCTGTTCGGGTAACACTGAGTGAGAATTTAGCATGGCCAATGCACCTAACCAGCTCGTCTTTCGGACTGTGGGAGGAAACTGGAGCACCGGGAGGAAACCCACGCAGATGTGGGCAGAACGTGCAGACTTTCACTGACAGTGACCCAAGCCGGGAATCGAACCTGGGTCCCTGGCGCTGTGAGGCAGCAGTGCTAACCACTGTGCCACCGTGCCGCCCCATGTGACTCCAGAGCCACAGCAATGTGTTTGACTCTACTGCCCTCTGAAATGGCCGAGGGAGACACTCAGTTCAAGGGCAACTAGGGATGGGCAACAACTGATGACATGCCAATAACTCCCATATTCCATGAAAGAACCTGTTTACAAAATCCCAATTCAGCACCCGCTGAGTGAAGGAATTTCTTCTCACCTCAGTCCTAAATGGTTGACCTCTTATCCTGAAACTGTGCTTCTAGACTCTAGATTCTCCAGCCTGCGAGATACAGCCTTTCAGCATCCGTCCTGTCAAACCCTCTTAAAAAAATAAACATTTCAATTATACCTCTCATTCTTCTAACTCCTGAGTGTGGGCCCTCTTTCATCCTCATCGGACAACCTTGCAAAAGGAAAAACTAAATGTGTTTTGTTCTGTCTGAGGCCCAACATGACAGGCTTCCTTTCAACGGTGCTTTGGGATTGAAGGTTTCCCTTGTGTGTTGCTGACAGGTTAATGATCGGATCACTCTACACTTTGAGCACATTTGCCTCTGGTTTGTCCATTGCTGACGTGGTGCTACAGCCCATCGCTGTGTTTGCTATCTTACTTCTGCTCGAAAGCATCCGCAGCTGCTCACTTTCCTGCACAGGCCATTCGATTGCGATCAGAGTCCGACACCCAGCTAGCTTTGCAACCCCACCCTCTACCCATCCCACTGAACCTGGCCAACTGCTGAGGGAAATGCAGAAGGAGAATCATTCTCTCTCTCTCTCTTCCCGGGTACCGTGTCCTCGGAGGGCATTGGCGACCATAGTCATCCATGTTACTCTTGCTCTACAGGTGTGGATCACCTTAGTTGGTGGTACATGCACCTCGTGTGCAAGGCTCTTTAAAAGGATCATTCTCTCTCTACCTTGATCTTTTTTCCCATCGATCTTTCCCGCCAGCGTCCGACTTTTTAAATCATGATTCCTTCTCATGTGCCCGAGAAATTTCAAGTGCCATTTCCTGATCTTTCTCTGCAGAATTAGGAACATAGAATCCCTACAGTGCAGAAGGAGGCCAATCTGCCCATCGATTCTGGACTGACCCACCCAGGCCCGATTTTCAACTTTTATATCATAGGTCATAGAATCCCTGCAGTGCAGAACATAAGAACAAAAGAACTAGGAGCAGGATTAGGCCATCTGGCCCCTCGAGCCTGCTCCGCCATTCAATAAGATCATGGCTGATTGTTTTGGGGACTCAGCTCCACTTACCCACCCGCTCACCATAACCCTTAATTCCTTTACTGTTCAAAAATGTATCTATCCTTGCCTTAAAAACATTCAATGAGGTAGCCTCAACTGCTTCACTGGGCAGGGAATTCCACAGATTCACAACCCTTTGTGTGAAAAAGTTCCTCCTCAACTCAGTCCTAAATCTGCTTCCCTTTATTTTGAGGCCATGCCCCCTAGTTCTAGTTACACCCGCTAGTGGAAACAACTTCCCGGCTTCTATCTTATCTATTCCCTTCATAATCTTATATGCTTCTATAAGATCTCCCCTCATTCTTCTGAATTCCAATGAGTGTAGTCCCAGTCTACTCAGTCTCTCCTCATAAGCCAACGCTCTCAACTCCGGAATCAACCTGGTGAATCTCCTCTGCACCCCCTCCAGTGCCAGTATATCCTTTCTCAAGTAAGGAGACCAAAACTGTACACAGTACTCCAGGTGTGGCCTCACCAGCACCTTATACAGCTGCAACATAACCTCGCTGTTTTTAAACTCCATCCCTCTTGCAATAAAGGACAAAATTCCATTTGCCTTTTTAATTACCTGCTGCGCCTGCAAACCAACTCCTTGAGATTCCTGCACAAGCACACCCAGGTCCCTCTGCACAACAGCATGCTGCAATTTTTTACCATTTAAATAATAGTCCATTTTGCTGGAGGAGGCCATTCTGCCCATTGATTCTGAACGGACCCACCCAGGCCCAATTTCCAACTTTTGTATCATAGATAATAGAATCCTGACAGAAGGAGGCCATTTGGCCCATTGGATTTGCATTGATTCTGTATCCCAGGCCCCCTCTCCCACCCTATCCCCATAACCCCATGCATTTACCTTGGTTAATCCACCTAACCTGCAAATTTTGGACAGTGGGAGGGAACCGGAGCACCTGGAGGAATCCCATGCTGGCAACATGCAAACTCCACACAGTTACCTGAGGCTGGAATTGAATCTGGGACCCTAGTGCTGTGAGGCAGCAATGTTAACCACTGTGCCACCGTGCCACCCCACTGGGGTCTGATATTTGGCCACTATGGAGTGTTTTGCAATTAGGCAATGGGCATTAAAAGGATTTGGTTTGGGGACCAAAGATTTCCATCACGACTGCCCCAGCTCGAGGTTGCTGATAAGGCTATTGATCTGACAATGTAGCCACTGTACACTCTGTCCCCCAAGTGTAAACAAAACCAGACCGAAAATTGACTTCTGGACCCAGTGGGATAAAGAGCCCTTAAAGGGGCTTCTTAAAAAATAATATTTAAATCTGAGCAATTAACCGATTTTTATTTTAAAATATAATTTAACCATAGAAGCGTTGAGGAACTTTTATTTTACTGACCATTCTGACTGGGAACTTTAGTTCAAGGTAAATGTTTCCAGTGTGCGAGTGTGACACAGGTAAACACTGGGGGTTCTCTGATTGCAGTGCAGCAGGGAATGAAGTCATTTACCGATACATCTTCCTTTACGGTCAGTCATTGACTTTAAGCCACTGTTCCTATGTGCATGGTACAACTGTACTAGCCCAGTACAGCACTGCACAACACTCCGATGCACACTAATTGGGTGGCACGGTGGCACAGTGGTTAGCACTACTGCCTCACAGCGCCAGGAACCCGGGTTCAATTCCTGGCTTGGGTCACTGTCTGTGTGGAGTTTGCACATTCTCCCCATGTCTGTGTGGGTTTCCTCCGGGTACTCCGGTTTCCTCCCACAGACCAAAGATGTGTGGGTTAGATGGATTGGCCATGCCAAATTGATCCTAGTGTCAGGGGGATTAGCAGGGTAAATATGTGGGGTTATCGGGATAGGGCCTGGGTGGGATTGTGGTCGGTGCAGACTCAATGGGCCGAATGGCCTCCTTCTGCACTGTAGGATTCTATGATCTATGAACTCTGAGCTTGTTGTGGTTTCTAAACATGAGGATGGGAGAGTGGGCATTTTTTATTTGATGGGCATTCCCCAACTTCTCCGCCTGATTGTGATTGTAAGTTTTAAAACTTCTTTCATGGGATGTGGGCATCGCTGGCAAGGGCAGCATTTGATGCTGCTTTTCTCCAATGGCTCTTGAGTGGCTTGCTTGGCCGTTTCAGCGGGTAGTGAAGTAATTGCTGTGGGCCTGGAGTCACATGTAGGCCAAACTGGGCCATAAAAAAAAGGGCCACACGGTGGCACAGTTGTTAGCACTGCTGCCTCACAGTGCCAGTGACCCCACAGTAACTTCATTGCAATGTTAATGTACGCCTACTTGTGACTAATAAATAAATAAACTTTTAATTCTGGCCTTGGGTCACTGTCTGTGTGGAGTTTGCACGTTCTCCCTGTGTCTGCGTGGGTTTCCTCCGGGTGCTCCGGTTTCCTCCCACAGTCCCAAGATGTGTAGGTTAGATGGATTGTCCATGCTAATTTGCCCCTTAGTGTCAGAGGGATTAGCTAGGGTTAATACATGGATTATCAGGGTAAATATATGGGGGGGGTTAGGGCCTGGGTGGGGTTGTTGGCGTTGCAGACTCGATGGGCCGAATGGCCTCCTCCTGCAGTGCAGGGATTCTATGATTCTATGATTCATTCATCTAGAGGAACCTATTCTTTTCAAACAAAAGTCACAGTCACAGAGTCATACAGTGCAGAAAAGGCAATTTGGCCCATTGAATCTGCACCAACAATATCTACCATTAAAGGCGTGCTAATCCCATTTTCCTTGAATATTATGATCTTTCAAGTGTTCATTCAAATATTTTTGTAAGGTTTCTGGCCTCGATTACCTTCCCAGGCAGCGCATTCCAGATTCCCACCACCCTCTGAGTGAAAAAACTGTTCTCAAATCCTTTTGGAATCTCCTGCCCTCACCCTAAAATCATGTCCCCTCGTGATTGACCCTTCAACCAAGGGGAACAGCTGCTCCCTACACAAATTGTCCATAGCCCTCATAATCTTATACACCTCAATCATGTTCCCTCCCCATCCCCCTCCCCCCTCAGCCGTCTCTGCTCTAGAGAAAACAATCCAAGTCTATCTAGTCTCTCCTTAAAGCTCAAAAGGAACATGTCCAAGCCTTGTCCGTTTGTTTTTTGAATTACCGGGAATTTGGAGAGCCTATAAGTAGCCCGTTGCTTACTCCATGGCAATGCCTCAGCCAATTAGAGTCTACTTGCCAACCAATCATCACCCTTTTCTCCAGTAGTATAGATTGTTGTGATTGTTTGAAATTTGGTACTTTTGCATTTGTCCTGATGAGTGCGAGATGAAAAGCTTCAGCAATGTGTCTCTCTTTCTAGCAATGTTTAGGAACAGAATACTGGAAAACCCACAAAATGAGAATCTTGTGATTAATAGGAATTATTTTTAAGGTGTCACTTTCTCCAGTTGAGAATCACGACATGACATACTTGGTAACGATGCACGTTCTCTTTGGACCCCAAGGTAGGCATCTGCTGACGTTCGAACCACTGTTTTATGTATGAGAGGAAATGATTTTCCCTCTCCATTGTGCTAATGAAATGACGGCAGGTGATTTTGAGCTGTATTGGATTAATTTCTCGTTATTGTACACTCTGTGCAGACGGCGACACAGATTTTAATGATGGAAAGTCCGCAGCTGACATCATATTTCATTTCATTTGCATTTGGGCTTGTCAACATTCTGTCCACGTTTCCTGAATTAAAACAGGAAATTGTTTTTTTTTGCTGTTGGGAAAGAGCTCCAGGCTTTGAGAATCGCAGCTCAAGGGAAAGCTGCAGTTTTATTTGTCAAACCAATTACATTTTGGAGTCAGTGGACCTCTGTAGTGACATTGCGTCTGGGAATGATAGATCTAGTTCATGCGTGGATTGTTGCAGGTATTCTGTGAAGGATAATAGAAATATGGAAACTAGAAGCAGGAGTAGGCCATTCGGTCCTTTGAGCCTGCTCTGCCCTTCATTATCACCATGGTTGATCATTGAATTCAATATCCTGACCCCCCCCTCCTATCCCCCCTTGAGCGCCGGTAAGTATCCACAGCTCTCAGGGTTGAAGACTTTATGGGAAGGACACTGGGATCGTGGCAATGCCACTGGACTAGTAATCCAGAGGCCCAGGCTAATGCTCTGGAGACATGGGTTCAAATCCCACCATGGCAGCTTGAGGAATTCAAATTCAATTTATAAATCTGGAATTGAATGCTAGTCATAGAAACTAGAAGCAGGAGGAGGCCATTCGGCCCTTCGAGCCTGCTCCACCATTCATTATCATCGTGGCTGATCATCAAATTCAATATCCTGGTCCTCCCTTCCTCACATATCTCTTGATCCCTTTAGCCCCAAGAGCTATATCTAACTACTTCAAGAAATCAGACAATGTTTTGGCCTCAGCTACTTTCTGTGGTAGTGAATTCCACACATTCACCATTCTCTGGGTAAAGAAACTTCGTAAGAAGTCTCACAACACCAGGTTAAAGTCCAACAGGTTTATTTGGTAGCAAATACCATAAGCTTTCAGAGCACAGCTCCTTCGTCAGATGGCCATCTGACGAAGGAGCTGTGCTCCGAAAGCTTATGGTATTTGCTACCAAATAAACCTGTTGGACTTTAACCTGGTGTTGTGAGACTTCTTACTGTGTTCACCCCAGTCCAACGCCGGCATCTCCACATAAAGAAACTTCACCATTGGTTAAAAAAAATGAGGGGAAAAGGTGGGGGATTTCTCCCATAGCGGGTGAAGATTACGACTGTAAGAAGCAGAAGGAGGCCATTCAGCCCATCGAGTCTGCTCTGCCATTCAATGAAGTCATGACTGATCTGATGTGATAATCCTCAACTCCCACTTTCCTGTCTTATCCCCATAACCCTTGATTCCCTTACTGATTAAAAATCTGCCTTGAATATACGGCCCAGCCTCTGCAGCCCTCTGTGGTAAAGAATTCCCCTCTAAGAAAAGAAATTCCTCCTCATCTCTGTCATAAATGGGTGAACCCCTTACTCTGAGATGATGCCCTCTGGTCTCAGACTCTCCCAGAGGAGAAACAACCTCTCAGCATCTACCCTGTCAAACTCCCTGAGAATCCTAAAGTCTCAATGAGGTTCTCTCTCATTCTTCTAAACTCCAAAGAGTACAGGCCTCAACCTACTCAAACCTCTCACAAGAAAATCCCTCCATATCCCAGATTAATCTAATGAACCTTATCATAGAATCATAGAATCCCTACAATGCAGAAGGAGGACATTCAGCCCATCGAGCCTGCACCGACAACAATCCCACCCAGGCCCTATCCCTGTAACCTCATGTATTTATCCTGCTAATTCCCTGACACTAAGGGGCCAACCTACCTGGGGCCAAACGGTGGCACAGTGGTTAGCACTGCTGCCTCACAGCGCCAGGGACCTGGGTTCGATTCCCGGCTCGGGTCACTGTCTGTGTGGAGTTTGCACATTCTCCCTGTCTGGATGGGTTTCTTCCGGGTGCTCCAGTTTCCTTCCACAGTCCAAAAGATGTGCTGGTTAGGTTCATTGGCTATGCTGAATTCTCCCTCAGTGTACCTGAACAGGCACCGGAGTGTGGCGACTAGGGGATTTTCACAGTAACTTCATTGCAGTGTTAATGTAAGCCTACTTGTGACTAATGAATAAACTTTACTTTGCTTAACCTGCACATCTTTTGAATGTGGGGGGAAACTGGAGCATCCCCATGCAGACATGGGGAGAACGTGCAGACTCCACACAGTCACCCAGGCTGGAATTGAACCCGGGTCCCTGGTGCTGTGAGGCAGCAGTGCTAACCACTCTGCCACCGTGCCGCCTTCTCTGGCCTGCCTCCAATGCTAATATATCTTTCCTTAAATAAGGGGACCAAAAGTGTTCTCGGTATCCCAGGTGCTGCCTAGCTAGTGCAGGCTTGAGCAAGACTTCCCTATTCTTGTATGCCACTCCTTTTGAAACAAAGAGAGTGAATGCTAAAAACAGCAACAAGAAGAAAATCATTAATATACTGGCTCCCACAGTCAGCCAGCCTCGGAAATGACCCCTGAAGGGACCCATCTAAATTACTGGCGTCCAGTTTCCTGATTGGGCCCCCCGCAGCTTACGGGGAGCATTGGGAGGGAGTTTGCATGCCCATGGACCTGATTTTCCTGTCCATTTACTCAAATGCTGAACTCATGATTTCCTGAGCCACGCTGCCTCTGAAAGTGTCTCCTGGCCAGTTCGCCAAACTCTTCAACCCCGGTTTTCTATGGTTGTATTGACAGAAGGAGGCCGTTTGACCCATCGATTTTGTGCAGGTTGCTCTGCAAGAAACGTTTCAGCCGGACTCACTACTCTGCCTTTCCCCCAGAGGCCCTACAACTCTCTTCAGGTCGGATAATCATCCAATGGGCGGCACGGTAGTACACTGATTAGCACTGCTGTCTCACTGGACCGGTGACCTGGGTTCGATTCCAGCCTCGGGTCACCGCCTGTGTAGAGTTTGCACATTCTCCCCGAGTCTGTGTGGGTTTCCTCTGGGTGCTCTGGATTCCTTCCACAGTCCAAAGGTCTGCATGTTAGGTGGATTGGCCAAAGCTAAATTGACCCTAAGTGTTCCAAAATGTGTAGATTAGGGGGATAAGCAGGGCAAATATGTAGTGTTACAGGGATAGGGGCTGGATGGGATTGTTGTCGGTGCAGGCTCGATGGGCCGAATGGCCTCCTTCTGTACTGTAGGGATTTTATGAATTGGAAAGCTGGACAGTAATTATTTTAGTGCTATTTTGCTGTGCAGAAGCAAACATCTGGATGATATTGCAAGATCTGTCAGATTACATTCTATATGTAATCTGTTTGGAAAGAATAGCATCTTTTGTACCCTGCACATGTTGCAGCTTGGATATCAAAGTCAAAGAAAATATAGAAAATCTTGATATCAGGATTGAAGCAGATACATCAAGGACCCAGGTTTGATGTGTGATTGCAGACGGCACGGTGGCACAATAATTAGCACTGTTGCCTCACAGCACTAGAGACCCGGGTTCGATTCCCAGCTTGGGCCACTGTCTGTGTGGAGTTTGCATGTTCTCCCCGTGTCTTCATGGGTTTCCTCCGGATGCTCCGGTTTCCTCCCACAGTCTAAAGTAAAGTTAATTTATTAGTCAGGGGTAGGCTTACATTACCACCGCAATGAAGTTACTGTGTAATTCTCCTGGTCGCCACACTCCGGTGCCTGTTTGGATCAATGCACCTCACCTAGCACGTCTTTCAGACTATGATTCAGGCTAGTTAGAGTGGCCATGCTAAAATTGTCCCTTAGTGTCAGGGGTACTAGCTTGGGTAAATGCATGGGATTGTGGGGATAGGATCTGGTGGGATTGTGGTCGGTGCAGACTTGATGGGCCAAATGGCCTCTTTCTGCACTGTAGGATTCTGTGATCTAGAAACAAAGTTAGATGATCTCAGCAAGGTGTTGTGCTGTGTTAGAAAGGAAAAAATGAGAGAGTCACAGGATTTTATAAATTTTATTGCCTTGCCTGACCTCAACCTACTGATTTTGGTGGATTTAAAACTACCCCCATTTTATAAGATGCTGTCTTCACGAAACCTTCATAAACTCATTCAACCTCCTGTATCTTATTTCACACCAATCCCATTCTGCCCTCCCTGACTAAAGTTGGCTTGTGACCCTCACCCCCTCCTCTCCCACACCCAAAAAACACACAAGCTTACACGTGTTACCAGTCACCAAGCCTTTTAACACCTCTGGACAGAGATGCAGAGAGACACTTGTCTTCTGACTCCCAGACAGCAGCCTCCAGAGAAAGCCAGCCCCGGCCATCACCTCCTTAAATCATTCAACCCACTGATAAATGTCAAATTTGAACTTTCAAATTTCTATTCTGATGCTTAAATCTCATCATGTCTTTGCCCCTTCCTATCTCTGCCACCTCTACAAACCTTTTCCCGCTTTCCCTTCAACCCAACATTTGGTGAGTGTGCGTTCAGTCACTTAGACGCTAGGGCCTGGAATTCCTTCCCAATCACCCCTCCTCACTGTTTCTTTTTCTCCCTTTAAGAGCATTTGTAAAACAAATCTCCTCAACCAAGAGCTTTAAGTTTTTAGGTGTCCAGATCACCAACAACCTGTCCTGGTCCCCCCATGCCGACACTATAGTGAAGAAATCCCACCAACGCCTCTACTTTCTCAGAAGACTAAGGAAATTTGGCATGTTGTATCATAGCTTAATATGTCTCCTTCTCTGCCCAAGACCGTAAGGAACTACAAAAGGCGTGTGAATGTAGCCCAATCCACCATGCAAACCAGACTCCCATCCATTGACTCTGTCTACACTTCCCGCTGCCTCGGCAAAACAGCCAGCATAATTAAGGACCCCACGCACCCCAGACATTCTCTCTTCCACTTCTCCCTTCGGGAAAAAGATACAAAAGTCTAAGGTCATGTACTAACCGAAAAACAGGAAGCTCCTACAGAATTATGTTTTTATCAATACACAATATATAATATATAAATATATTATATAAAATTGGTTAAGGCTTTTCAGGATTTGATTTTATTCTTGGGTCTATATGGCAGTGCGATACTGTATAATAAAAATAATTAGGCGGCAGTTGTATCATACCACTTTACACATCATAACCGTGATATCCAAATCCTTTTAATTTAAGTTGTTTCTATTTTTAAACTGAGTTAAGCTTTGCAGTGTTTTTATATTTGGCAAACCTTGAACAATAGATGGCACATGAAATTCCAACGGCAGTACATAATTTTTAACCAGTTACAGAATACTAAACTATCAGACGTTCGTAAATCACTATATTCTGTGGACCTTAATACTGCATTCTAACTGGGCAATTTGCATTGGTGTTGGTCTCCAGAAGTTAGAGACAATATACTTACCTCATTCTTTTGTTCCTGCTTTTCTACTTTTCCACAAAATTACTTATTTTCTTCTCCTAACTTCTCAACTAACTCTCTCCTAATTTCTACTTCAAGACAAAGGAAAGAGCACATGGTTCCCTCCAAGGTTTAAATCTTTTCTTAAATTTCAATTTACTTTCCAATTTTTATTTAAACTCTGTATCAAACCCACTGTTGTAAAATCACAATTAGGGGAAGAACATTCAAACATTAAAGCAAACAACAACAAAAACATCCACGCAACCACTTTGTTAAACACACACAGACACACGTGGAAGCTTCCAACATTCATTCCATAGCACTTCCTCTTTCATTCAAACTTAACATTTTGAACTGGGACGAAAATAAAACATTTAAAGAGAATACAGAAAGTTGATTAAGACAGTCGCTTTTATTCTTCTTTCTTCCAAACTGTAATTAAACTCAAAAACAGAAGTAAATTCAAGAAATCTTACACTTAAATCTTTAACAGTTTTAACACTTCCCCAGCCCCCCCCGAAGTTAAACCAAAGTGCAAAGCACTGCATCCACAGCCCGCAACAAACACTCCACTAGAACAAACAGGCTTCAACAACTCCTGCTCGCACTCTAATGCAACAACAACCACCTACATTCGACAAGCAACCAGACCACACAAACACACTGAAGTACAAAAACTAAGATTTCTCCTCTCCACCTCCAGGTACACCACTAGCCCATTCTACTAGTTCATCATAATCCTGGGACATGATCACTCCCATTTTTAGGATGGTTTGGTGAGCACTAGAGAGCCCATCCTTGAAAGCCTGGATGAACGCTCGATCCCCACGGCCTGGGTTCCCTTGCCCTGAGCATTCCTGGTATACTTGGAACAACCGTCCCCCGTACTCAGAAGCTCCTTCCCCCTTTAGCTGCTTGGTCGTTGTAATTCTGCTCCAGTTAGTAGGAGCATTTCCTAAAACTCTCTGGACTTCTGTTTTAAACTGGGTGCAGGGTGCCTGTTGGGCATCTATTTCTGCTGTTAGGGCGACTACATGTGTCCAACGTCCCCCACTATAATCTTGTGCTGGAGGAGTGGTGGGTCCACCTGCTACCTGTCTCCACTTATCCGCTGGACGTGCTGCCCTGACCAGTTGGTGTATGTCTCTCAGGTGTAATTGGTGTCCTACCCAAATTGTATCTAATTCTTCCCAGAATTTAGTGTTTGCGCTTCTAGGTTGTTGTTTACCCAGGGAAGCCATTATCTGCTGCCTTTTGCCTGGGACGAATGGTTTATAATTTGCTTTTGGCTGTGCATCTGTTCCCCCTCGGGTTACTGGCGCTAAGTTGTGTTCTAGCACTTCCCACTCCTCTGGAGGAGTGGTTGGTCCCTGTAATGTGGACTCATAAGGAGTTTCCCCACCCCATTGATTCTCTTCTAACACTTGGTTTTGTTTCTCCAGTTCCCTTATTCTGGATTCTAACTCTCTAGTCTTCTCTTCATCTTCATTACACTTTTTAGTAGGGGTGACTACTTGCTCAATTAGTCCCGCTAACTGATGTACTAATAATACCCCTGTCTCTTTGTCTTGTTTCTTGTTTCTCTTTTCTCCATCTATCCACTTTCTCTGTTCTAAGGTCTGAGAAGCATCCCAGCCATCCCTTTGCATCCTCTTCATTAACGCTTGTCTGTCTGTCATATACATTTCAATAGGAGATCCTGGAGGTCCTCTCTTAACTTCTTTATCTGCCATCTTGCAGACTTCACTACCCCCGGTCACTATTGCCTCCTTGGCAACATGTTTTAGGCACCGTACGGCCACGATTACTCCCTAGTAAAGTGTGCTCTCTACTGTAGGGACATCACTACCCCCGGCCACTATTACTACTCTAGCACCGTGTTTCACTACTGTCTCAGGGTTTCAATTTATACTCACGGCTCCACTATTACCACCTCGGCAATGTGTTTCTCCACCGGAGTCCGGTTTAGGTCAGAGTTGATCAGCTCCTTTTCTGCACCCCTTTACAACATTGACAGTCCAGTACCCAACTTTACAAACTTTCATGCAATCAGATGGCAACTCTGCGTTTGTTCGCCACGACAGAGTTTGATGTTAACCGACGTTTGCCACTTGTGCTTCACAATCCTAAGTGTCCTTGGTGCCTCGATGCCCACTTCAGGGTCCTGACCTTCGCATGGGGGATTTCCCCCCTTAACAACCGGTCTAAGGCTGCACGTTTGAGACAGGCACTTCCTTGTCCTCTAGTCGGTCAGCACAAGTAATGGTCAATCAATACTTATCACTATATCATCAGCAGTTAGTACTTATCACTACAATACATATACAATCAATACTTATCACTATAAATACCCCTTAATTTTACCCCTTTTAAACTGTATTATTGACCTCGTCTGACTCCCACAGATTCAGTGATCTCTACCCCGACTTTCTGATCGTGACCAATCGATCGAACTTACCAGCAATGAGATCCTGCCGACTACGCCAATTGTTGTGGGAAATTTACCACTTCGGAGTCAGACTTGGAGGTTCAACAAAACAGTTTTATTTCGGACAAAGCTTTGGGAGAAAGCACTGTGCCTAAAGTCGCTGCCTCTCATTGTCCCTTCCCAGAGTCCATTTTGTGTGCCAGGAAACCATTTTGTGTCCATCACTTGTGAATCTCATGTGATGATTAATGTATCAGTAAGTATAGAAGAGTTTACAATCACACTGGCTTGTGAGTGGTGGCCTAAAATAGGAAGAGAATAATCCAGCGAAGGGACCAACCGACTACCTTAGAGCACATTTTTAATTTCCTTTATTTGCACAGAGCTGGAAAATGCCAGCTTTGTTAAAAACGTTATATTTGCAGAGCATAATTAATAAGTGACAAGAAAGGGAAAAAACAAGCTAGATGCAGCCACGGTAATTACGAATTAAAGACCGCAATGTGGAAAAGATCATTGAGGGCTGAACACTGAGTCATCTCTGTTTATATTCTGTCAGGATTTAAACTGAGTTAAATATTCAGTGAACAAGTGGCTCAAAAACGTGCCGCTGGCTGGACCATAAACTCGTGCTGGCTGTGTGGTTTGTCACCTGAGTGAAATTTTAAAAACATTTATGGATAGCACTGAGAGACAGAAGGTGCACCAAGCTGAGAGGTAGAGATCCAGGATGGGAGCTGAGAGTTGGTACTTTGCCTCATTGAAAGCAAAAACCGTCAAAAGGAATCGAGGAAAATTGAACTTCCAAAGAAGGTGCTAGGAAACCAGAGGTAATTTTAAGGGATTTATATTTGTGACGATACTGTGCCTTTAAGAAAGGTATTTGTGTCATGTTTCTTGTGCAGGATTTTTTTTGGTAGCAGTCAGTTCTATTCACCAGGCGGCACTTTGTTTGTAACCGGCAGCCCCTGTTGATACTGCAGAAGCATAATTGATCCTAATTGCTAAAGTGTCTGTTTTCATCTGTGCTAATGCTATCCTATTATTTTAGTGTTTTTCCCTGGGGTTTTTCAGAGTGGGGCTTGATTAGATCGATTGACAGGAAAAATCGTGTGACTGGGTGGGACTAGGCTTACACAGAGCAATACGCTCAGATGCTGCTTGGAATTGTTAGCGAGAAATAGCTCTCTGTCTCTCTTTCTCTGGAGCTCTGCTGTTTGAAGATAGACCTTTCTCTGGAGGCGACTGTATGAGAGTCATAAGTCATTAAGACATAAGTCTTAAAAGGCTGGAAATCTAGCATCCATGTGAACCTTTTTTTGTGCTAACTGATTCTGAAGAGGGATGCATGTCCATGGGGATATTGCTTAAGTTGGAACTATAGAGATAGCTAGCTATTAAGAATTACACTGTGTCATGTTTAGGTATTTCGATTGGTAAAAGTTATGTTAATTCTTTTTGTTATAATTTAACTGTGTTATTAAATAAAGTTTGTTTTAATAAAAGCTTTCTAAATGGGTCAATAGAATCACACCTGTAGCGAAACACCTTATGTGTGCACTAATGCCAAAATCAAAAAAGGTTGGAATCCAGGTTAACTTCATAAAATACTTTGGAGTTTCTGATATGCTCCCTTTGTATGCTCAATTTGTATGGGAAAACATTGGAAATAAGGGGTAGTTTTAGGTAGGTTTAATTTAATGTTTCTGTCCACAGAGTTGTAATTAGATTACATGCTGGATGAAAGTGCTTGTCTGTGTGGGGGTTAGTTTCAGTTCCAGTTGAGATACTATTGTGTTTAGAGAGAGCAATGTCATGAAGAAAGGTAGTTGCTTGACAACTGGGGTTTCTGTAAGGTAAAGCAAACAGCTTTCTTTGTCCTTTGGTTTTTAGCAGCAGCGGTTGGAGACTGGGAAGGAGCGAGGAGGCAGCTCTGCTGGGAGCTGGAAAAGCTGTATGACTGCGATGGTGCGGTCAAATTCCCCTCCAACTCGATTTTCCAGTTTGCTGACGACACCACCGTAGTGGGTTGGATCTCAAACAATGACAAGACAGAGTACAAGAATGAGGTAGAGAATCTGGTGAACAATAACCTCTCCCTTAATGTCAACAAAATGAAGGAGATTGTCATCGACTTCAGGAAGCGTAGAGGAGAACACATCCCTGTCTACATCAACGGGGATGAAGTAGAAATGGTTGAGAGCTTCAAGTTTTAGATGTCCAGATCACCAACAATCTGTCCTCCCATGCCGACACTATAGTTAAGAAAGCCCACCAATGCCTCTACTTTCTCAGAAGATTAAGGAAATTTGGCATGTCAGTTACGATTCTCACCAACTTTTACAGATGCACCATAGAAAGCATTCTTTCTGGTTGTATCACAGCTTGGTATGGCTCCTGCTCTGCCCAAGACTGCAAGGAACTGCAAAAGTGAATGTAGCCCAATCCATCACGCAAACCAGCCTCCCATCCATTGCCTCTGTCTATCCTTCCCGCTGCCTTGGCAAAGCAGCCAGCATGATTAAGGACTTCACGCACCCCGAACATTCTCTCTTCCACCTTCTTCTGTCGGGAAAAAGATAAAAAGTCTGAGGTCACGTACCAACCGACTCGAGAACAGCTTCTTCCCTGCTGTCATCAGACTTTTGAATGAACCTACCTCGCATTAAGTTGATCTTTCTCTACACCCTAGCTATGACTGTAACACTACATTCAGCACTCTCTCCTTTCCTTCTGTATGAACGGTATGCTTTGTCTGTATAGCGCACAAGAAACAATACTTTTCACTGTAGACCAATACATGTGACAATAATAAATCAAATCAAATCTGTACAATGGAGGAACATGCAAGAAAGGCAGATCCAGAGGGGCCTGGGACAGTCCATGCAGCCAGAGAAATAGGACAGAAAGAAGATTTCAGGAAATTGTAGTTAAATGAACAGAGACTAAGGAATGGTTCAGAAGAATTCTGAAGAGGGAACCAATTACACTGAGTGAAAGAGACAAATGCATTTAACTAGATTTAAAGTAGGAAGCCGTCCTTCAGAGGTGACTGAAATATTTGAAGTAATTCTGATAAGAATCTGGGACTTGAAAGTTAAATCAATAGTGCCCCTGCCAAACAGTGAAAGCCAATCAAGACAGAGAAAACCAGAAAGAGTTGATCCAAAACCCTGGCATAGATTCCTTGCTAATAGTGGAATGGAAACTCTGGTCCATAAAGGGTCTCTTGGAAAACGTGAACTGGATTTTGGAATGCAGATCGCTAATTGAATGTATTGCCTTGAGAGAAGATTTTAAGATGTAGTTTGGGAGTGGAATTTGGAAACCCTCCAATGTCAATCATCTGGGGAGATTCTGAGGAGAAATCCACAAATACTAACTTTGTGTGTTAATTTTTTTAATTCATTCGTGGGACATGGGTGTCGTTGGCTGTCCAGCATTTAGTGCCCATCCCTAGTTGCCCTTGAGAAGGTGGTGGTGAGCTGCCTTCTTGAATCGCTGCAGTCCACGTGCTGTGGGTTGACCCACAATGCAGTTAGAGAGGGAATTCCAGGATTTTGACTGCGAAGGAACGGCCAATATATTTCTACGTCAGGACGGTGAGTGGCTTGGAGGGGAACTTGCAGGTGGTGGTGTTCCCATGTATCTGCTGTCCTTGTCCTTTTAGATGGAAGTGGTCATGGGTTTGGAAGGTGCTGTCTAAGGATCTTTGGTGATCTTTGGTGTTAATGAGACTATTGCTTCAAATGGACTTTGTCATCCGTGTTAATCTTAAAACCCGTGTGTAATTGTTAAATTAGAGAAGTAAATGAGTATTGTATTCAAGGCTATTTTTCATGCTTAATGAGTGTATTTTTTGTTGTTGTTAAAACTGATTAGTGGTCCTGTGACTCTGTTCCTCGATTCCTGGCTTTGGTCACTGTCTGTGTGGAGTCTGAACATTCTCCCCGTGTCTGCGTGGATCTCCTCTGGGTGCTCCAGTTTCCTTCCACAGTCTGAAAGACGTGCTGGTTAGGTGCATTGGCCGTGCTAAATTCTCCCTCAGTGTACCCGAACAGGCGCCGGAGTGTGGCGACTCGGGGATTTTCACAGTAACTTCATTGCAGTGTTAATGTAAGCCTACTTGTGACTAATAAATAAACTTTAGCTTTAACTTATGGATAATAAAGAAACACCTGGCTCCCTCTGAACGCAGGGTGTGGTTAATGTCGCGGTTTAACATCAGTGACATTTCACTCAGTACTAGCCTGAGGTGTTAGCTATATTCATATGACATTCTCACATTCGGATCCGATGACCCATCCTTTATCGCTTGGCTTTTCTTCATCGTGTCTGTTAACTTGTCCAGTGTTTCTCCATTCTTAGCTTTTCCTCCACACATTACAAAACCCGCCTCCAACAGCTCATTACAAAACCATCAACTTTCTCCCCACATCCTCTTTCTAGTTGATTTGAATTTGTAGATGTTATCTTGCATGGAAACTGATAGAATTGTTTCATAATCCTGTATCTAAAACTCGGAACCACTTCCAATAGTTTTAGTTGAATCCGGTGACTTTAGTTTTGTGTAACAATGTTTTCCTTTATGCTTTTGTGGGATGTGAGCGAGGCTGGCAAAAAGCCAGTGTTCGTTTCCCATCCCTAAGTGCCCTTGAACTGAGTGGCTTGCTGGGCCATTTGAGAGGGCAGTTAAGAGTCACATGTAGGCCAGATAAGGTCAGTGCAATTTATTTACACTCTCCCCTCTGATGGCCAAGTCAGTGCCCCTGAATGTCATCCTCCTCGTCAGCATCAACGTCAACGCTCTCATTTTTCTCCATCCTTGCCTTGGTTCAAAGCCTCTCTCCTTTGTTCAGTTCAGATGCATAGTCATTAACCTGGAATGTTGATTCCCACCTCAAGCTCCACAGTAAGCTGTCAGGCCTACTGAGAACTCGCGGCATTTTCTGTGTTGTCATGTTCCCCCGTTAGCCTTGCTTCTTTCCCAACTAATTTCAGCATTCGCCGGACATTCACTTGCTCCTGCTGTTACGTCAGAATGATGCTATTGAGCACACAAAACAGATAAGCATGTTCTTATCAGCAGATTGACTTTCCAGTTACACAATAACTCTGTCATTGTTGAAGTCCTTTTGCAATCATCATCCTCCTTCAGTTTGTTTGTTATTTTGGTATCCAATATCATTGGATTCCTCAAGCAAACAATTGCTTAATTCAGAGGTCACTTTTTGGAGGTCCTTCTGTCTTTCTGATTATCACTGACTTTATATCCTCACCCTTTATTTTCAATCCCTCTATCCCAAACTAGTCTTAAAGTTTTAAAGTTTATTTATTAGTCACAAGTAGGCTTACATTCACAGAGTAATGAAGTTACTGTGAAAATCGCCACACTCCGGCGCCTGTTCGGGTACACTGAGGGAGAATTTAGCATGGCCAATGCAACTAACCTGCACATCTTTCGGACTGTGGGAGGAAACCGGAACACCCGGAGGAAACCCACGCAGACACGGGGAGAATGTGCAAACTCCTCACAGACAGTGACCCAAGCTGGGAATCGAACCCAGGTCTCTGTTGCTGTGAGGCAGCAGTGCTAACCACTGTGCCACCGTGCCACTTTATCCTCTCTGCAAGTCCTGTTTTTCTGTCTACAATCCGTACTGGATCATTGGTTGGTATTTTGTTTTCATTGGCTCAGATGAGATTAAGAGGCTCAGTGGAACAGCAGTTGGCACTGCTGCCTCACAGCGCCAGGGACCTGGGTTCGATTCCAGCCTCGGGTGACTGTCTGTGTGGAATCATAGAATCATAGAAACTACAGTGTAGAAGGAGGCCATTTGGCCCATCAAGCCTGCACCAACAACAATCCCACCCAGGTCCTATCCCTATAACCCCACATATTTATCCTCCTAGTCCCCCTGACACTAAGGGGCAATTTATCATGGCCAATCAACTTAGCCCACACAGCTTTGGAGTGTGGCAGGAAACCGGTGCACCTGGGGGAAATCTACGCAGACATGGGGAGAACGTGCAAATGCAACAGAGACAGTGACCCGAGGCCAGAATCAAACCCACATCCCTGGCGCTGTGAGGCAGCAGTGCTAACCACTATGCCACCATGGAGTTTGCACGTTCTTCCCGTATCAGCGTGGGTTTCCTCTGGGTACTCTGGTTTCTTCCCACACTCCAAAGATGTGCAGGTTAGGTGGATTGGCCGTGCTAAATTGCCCTTAGTGTCCAAAGATGTGCAGGTTAGGTGGATTAAGCATGATAAATGTGTGGGGTTATGGGGATAGGGTGGGGGTGAAGGCCTGGGTGAGATGCTCTTTCAGAGAGTCGGTGTAGACTTGATGGGCTGAATGGCCTCCTTCTGCCATGTAGTGATTCTTTATTTAACCATCATCACCAAAAATAAATGATCTGACCATCTATTTCACTCTTGAGAATCTCACTGAGGACAATTTGGCTGTGGTGTTTGTCTACGTAACAACTGCGCTGGCACTTAAAAAATGCCGTTTCATTGGTTGTGAGTCACATTGACATATTCTGAGACTGTGAAGGGTGCTACATAAATGCTAGTTCTTAATTTAGCGCCATCTTTGGCCCATCTCAATGCTGTCCAATCCTCTGACTGATAGAATACATTAAAGTTTATTTATTAGTCACAAGTAAGCTTACCTTAACACTGCAATGAAGTTGCTGTGAAACTCCCCTAGTCACCACAGTCCGGCGCCAATTCGGGCACACTGAGGGACAATTTAGCATGGCCAATCCACCTATCCCGCATGTATTTTGGACTGTGGGAGGAAACTGGAGCACCTGGAGGAAACCCATGCAGACACGGGGAGAACTGCTCTGACGGAGGGTTATCCAGACTGGAAACGTTGGCTCCACTCTCTCTCCACAGATGCTGTCAAACCTGCTGAGGTTTTCCAGCACTTTTCTGTTTTTGTTTCATTTCAAATTTCACTGTCTGTGTCGGGTCCACCATCTTGGTAAGTACTGAAGAAATATAACTACTTAATATTTCTGCCATTTCTCTATTGTCGCCTGTGACATGAACCCTATTCGTCATGAAGTGGCTCCATTCCCATGCGCCTGTTAAATAATTAAGCGGGACTGGTTGGCTCAGTTGGTTAGATGGCTAGCATCAGGTTCAGAGTAACGCCAATAAAGTGGGATTCCCCATTATAAGTGAGGTAGGCTTGGGGCCTATCTGCTGATAGTGGAAGATAATGGTAAACTGTTACTGACCAAAAGAAACCAGCTTAGGATGAAGCATCAGTAGACAATGAGTCAAAGGGCCTGCATTCAAGCCCAGAATACCCAACAATGTTTTATTCTATTGTTTAATATTCCTTGATAGGGCAACACGGTGGCACAGTGGTTAGCACTGCTGCCTCACAGCACCAGGGACCCGGGTTCGATTCCCAGCTTGGGTCACTGTCTGTTCTCCCCGTGTCTGCGCGGGTTTCCTCCGGGTGCTCCGGTTAACCCCCACAGTCCAAAGATGTGCGAGTTAGATGGATTGGCCATGATAATTTGTCCATTAGTATCAAGGGGTTTAGCGGGGTAAATATATCGGGTTATGGGGATAGGGCTTCAGTGGGATCGTTGTTGATGCAGGCTCGATCGGTCGAATGGCCTCCTTCTGCACTGTAGGGATTCTATGATAAAATAACTTCATGGCCTCCCTTTGCCCTCCCAGTTTTCTTTTGCCTTCAGATGGATTGTCTGGCAATCTTTACCTGCAGTGACTACAAATACGTAGAATCCCCAAAGAGCAGAAGGAGACCATTCAGCCCATCAAATCTGCCCCAACCCTCCAAAAGAGGACTCTACCTAGGCCCACTCCCCCATCATATCCAGGAGAGCCCCCCCAACTGTCACTTCTTGCCCATGGCCTAATATGGGTTACTTTACAGGCTCCATCCCTCTTCCCTCCCACCCCCCAACCCCCCCACCTGCCCCTGAACTCCTCCTGCCAGCCTGAAAATTGAGGTTGGGCAGAAGATGTCATTGAAGTGGACAATAATTGCCTGTTTGATGGGCGGGTGGGCCAGCCTAGGCCTCACCCCCCAGTGTAAACTTGCGGTGACACCAGGGAACCTGGTGGGAGGGCCGCTCGAGAAATTCTATGGCTGCCGTTCCACCCCACCACATTCTGAAAGATATGTGGGTTAGGTGCATTCCCCGACTAGGGGAATTTCACAGTAACTTCATTGCAGTGTTAATGTAAGCCTTACTTGTGACTTGATGGAAAATTCTGCTGCTAGTCTCACTTGAATAAAGCAAAAACATAAACCTAAAGAATTCACCAAATGTTACAAAGCAGACAAACGCTTTGACCAAATATTTATTTATTTCCCAATAGTACAATGGCTTCTTTTCAGAGAAGACTCTGAACTGTTGCCAACAGGGCTTCACCTTTACGAGTGAATAGGAAAAAATCTTTTCCCTGAAAGCAAAGTTTTCCTTGTAGTAACAGGGTCGGTGTTCCAGGTGAGAGATGATTGTCTTGTGACAATGTCAGATCTGATAGACTGGTGTTCGCTGACCTTTAGGCTGTTACACCACGCTGTGTCTGCATGTTGTAGACAATCCCCAAAGCCCATCACTGGCTTTCTCCTCAGATACTGGATGTAGTAACATCAGCAAAAAGGACGTCAGCGAATATGTTGAAAAAGATCATTTGTTCCTTGTCATTCTGGGTGGCACAGCGGCACAGTGGTTAGCACTGCTGCTTCACAGCGCCAGGGACCTGGGTTTAATTCCAGCCTTGGGTCACTGTCTGTGCGGAGTTTGCAAGTTCTCCCTGTGTCTGCGTGGGTTTCCTCCGGGTGCTCCGGTTTCCTCCCACAGTCCAAAGATGTGCGGGTTAGGTTGATTGGCCATGCTAAATTAACCCTAGTGTCAGAGGATTAGCAGGGTAAATACATGGGGTTACGGGAATAGGGCCTGGGTCGGATTGAGGTTGATGCAGACTCGATGGGCTGAATGGCCTCCTTCTGCACTGTAGGAATTCTATGATTTAGTGAAAGAATACTTGTTTTGTTTTGTGTGGGGAAGAAATTCATTCTTCATTCTTGGAGAATAGTGAATGTAAATTTTGCTTCTGTGAATGGATTTAACTTTGTTTCATAGAGTCATAGAGGTTTACAGCATGGAACCTTCCTGCCAAGTGTTCAATTGTGAAATGATGCAAAACATTATTCTTCAGAAAATTGGGCAAGTTTATACAACGCGCTAGTGCAAATCCTCAAATATGCCACAGAGTTAATCACAGAATCATAGTTATGTGATAGAAACATCTTAACTAGAAGCAGGAGTAGGCCATTCGGCCCTTCGAGCCTGCTCTGCCATTCATCTTGATCATGGCTGATCATCAAATCCAATATCCTGATCCCTCCTTCCCCCCATATCCCTTGATCCCTTTAGCCCCAAGAGCTATATCTAATTTCTTCTTGAAATCAGACAATGTTTTGGCCTCAACTACTTTCTGTGGTAGTGAATTCCACACATTCGCCACCCTCTGGGTGAAGAAATTTCTCCTCACCTCAGTCCTAAAAGGTTTAGTAGTCTTACAACACCAGGTTAAAGTCCAACACGAGCTTTCGGAGCATTGCCCCTTCATTGCGGCACGGTAGCACAGTGGTTAGCACTGCTGCTTCACAGCTCCAGGGATCTGGGTTCGATTCCCGGCTTGGGTCACTGTCTGTGTGGAGTTTGCACATTCTTCTTGTGTCTGCGTGGGTTTCCTCCGGGTGCTCCGGTTTCCTCCCACAGTCCAAAGATGTGCGGGTTAGGTTAATTGGCCATGCTAAATTGCCCCTTAGTGTCCCGGGATGCATAGGTTAGAGGGAGTAGCGAGTAAATATGTGGGGATATGGGGATAGAGCCTGGGTGGGATTGTGGTCGGTGCAGACTCGATGGGCCGAATGGCCTCTTTCTGCACTGTAGGGTTTCTATAATTGATCTATGATTCATCAGGTGAGTGCAGGATTTGTTTCACAAACAGGGCATATATAGACACAAACTCAATTACAAGATAATGGTTGGAATGCGAGTCTTAACAGGTAATCAAGTCTTAACAGGTGCAGACAATGTGAGTGGAGAGAGGGTTAAACGCAGGTTAAAGAGATGTGTATTGTCTCCAGCCAGGACAGTTAGTGAGATTTTGCAAGCCCAGGCAAGTCGTGGGGGTTACAGATAGTGTGACATGAACCCAAGATCCCGGTTGAGACCGTCCTCATGTGTGCAGAACGTGGCTATCAGTCTCTGCTCAGTGATTCTGCGTCTAAAAGGTTTACCCCTTATCCTCAAACTATGACCCCCTAGTTCTGGACATCCCCACCATTCTTTCTGAATCTAACCTGTCTAACCCTGTTAGAATTTTAGAAGTTTCTATGAGATCCCCTCTTACTCTTCTAAACTCCAGTGAATATAATCCTAATCCTAGTCTCTCCTCATATGACAGACCTGCCATCCCAGGAATCAGCCTGGTAAACCTTCGCTGTGCTCCCTCTATAGCAAGGACACCAAAACTGCACACAATACTCCAGGTGTGGCCTCACCAATGTGCCCTATACAATTGCAGCAAAACATTCCTATCCCTATATAGGGTTGGGAAGCATTTTCTGATCAGGGCCAGTGTGAGCTCCTGGACTCGTTTCGATCGCCTCAGGGGGTCGGAGAGGAATTTCCCAGATTTGTTTTCCCCATATTGGCCCTGGGGTTTTCACTCTGGGTTTTCGCCTCTCCCTGGAGATCACATGGTCTAGAATGGGGGGGTGGGGGTGAGTTAATAGGTTGTGATGAACAAAGCATCGTAGCTGTGAGGGACAGCTCGGTGGATGGGATATTAGGATGTAGATAGGCTGGAAAATTGGGCGGGGATCCTGGATTCAGGATTCAATCCTGGACCGGGGAGCGGCGCGGGCTTGGAGGGCCGAAGGGCCTGTTCCTGTGCTGTATTGTTCTTTGTTCTATACTTAAATCCTCTCACTGGAATGCCAACATACCATTCGGGTTGTAAGATAATGGAAGGGAATACAAATAGGGAGCAATTGAACTCAAATGCATGCATGCTAAGGCTAACTGATGACAGCTTGATGGATGCACTGTAACAATTATAACCATTAACATCACAAACCCTTTGTTACCACGCTCACAAGCCAGGCATCCTATCATTCTTATTGCCTGAAATATTAACAACATTACCATTGGTTTCAGATCTTCAAACTATTATCAGTTCTGGATCCGGCTTGTGAATATTGATTATGGCAAAGCAAGTGTTGGTGACACCATTTGAATTGAGTCATAGTTTGTGGGTAATTTGAGGGCCTCAACTGGATACAAATACATAGAAGCCCCACAGTGCAAAAGAAGATCATTCGGCCCATCGAATCTGCCCCAAACCCTCCAAAAGAGCACTCTACCTAGGCCCACTCACCCCCGGCACTGCCCAAGGGGCAAAGTGCCCATGCCCAGGGGGCACCCTGGCACTGCCCACAGGGCATCAGGCAGTGCAAAGGGGGTGGGGCCTATTCTGGGCGGGGCCTAGGGGCAATTGGTGGGGTTGGGGTGTCCCGCTGCCACTCTGCATGGCAATCGGTCTGGGCTGGAGGGAGGGCAGCGATTGGGGCGGGCTGTGGGGGGTGCTCTGCCTCTCGGGGGGGGGGGTCTGACCCCAGGGCACGGGGGGGTCAGGGGGGATCTACCGGGGTGAGAGGGGTGGGGGATCGCCACAGTTGGGTGCGGGGGGTTGGACATCAGAGCGCTCCTGGACGGGGGGTGGTCGGGGCAGGCCCGGGAATTGTTGTGGGAGCCACGATCGGGCTGTGGGGTGGGGGGTTGGAGCGGCAGCACTGCGGGAGCCCCGGGCTGGCCAGCGATCGAGCTGGCCAACAAACAGAGAGTCTGATAGACCGGGGCCACTGCGCACGCGCAGAGTTCTAGAACTGTCAAACTCCAGCGCAAAGAGCCCCCCCGCTGGTTTTTTAATGATAGTCACGATTGTGACCTCTGCAGTGCACAGAGTGGGGAGATTCAGGTAAGAAGTTGAACTGACAAAACAGTCATGATCTAGAACAGTTTTGCCACCTATTCAGCACTTTTGGGAGAATCGCCCCCAAGGTCTGGGTGAAATTTACATTGTATATTTCAGAGCAAATTAATAGTGAGTACGTGTTGTTTGGTGACTTGGTGATTCCTTCTATCTCATTGCTGATGATTGGGAGTAGGCTAATGGGATTAGATTACAAAGGGACATCACTGTAATGCTCCATAGATTAATTGCTTGTATTAGGTCTTTGTATCCAGTTTGTATCCTCTCTTTGTCTTCCTATTTTTCTTTTGCCTTCGGATGGATTGTCTGACAATCTTTACCTGCAGTGACTGCAAATACCATAGAACGCCCACAGTGCAGAAGGAGGCCATTCGGCCCATCGAGTGCACCGACAACAATCCCACTCAGGCCCTATCCCCGCAACCCCACACATTTATCCTGCTAATCCCTCTAACCTACGCATCCTGAGACACTAAGGGGCAATTTAGCATGACTAATCCACCTAACCCGCACATCTTTGGACTGTGGGAGGAAACCAGAGCATCTGGAGGAAACCCACGCAGACACGGGGGGAATGTGCAAACTCCGCACAGACCGGGAATCGAACCCAGTTCCCTGGCACTGTGAGGCAGCAGTGCTAACCACTGTGCCACTGTGTCGCCCAGATGGGCAGTAGGCTTAGCTTGGGGATATTAATCTACAAACAAAAAAGACCCCTGGCCTCAGAAAATTACAACATCTTTCAAATGGAAGTGAGGGAAATCAAAACTCAGAAAGTTCCACTGCAGATAGCGAGTAAGCTGTCTGCTCAATGGGGCTGCGAATATGTCGGTGTATCTCCATAATAGCACTCACATTTCAACAGCAACTAAAAGCGTTTCTTCAAAGTGTTTTGATTGTGACTGTGGTGCTTTCCTTCATACAGCACCTTTCATGAGCTAAGGATGCTCCAAAGCACTTTACAAGTAATGGAACATTTTTGAAATGTAGTCACTGTTGAAACATAGCACACACAGCAGGAAATGTGTGCAGCAAGATCTCACAAACAGGAAAGCTTAAGTTTATTCATTAGTGTCACAAGTAGGCTTACATTAACACTGCAATGAAGTTACTATGAAAATCCTCTAGTCGCCACACTCTGGCACCTGTTTGGGTACACTGAGGGAGAATTTAGCATGGCCAATGCAACTAACCAGCACGTCTTTCGGATTGTGGGAGCAAACCGGAGCACCCGGAGGAAACCCACGCAGACACGGGGAGAAGGTGCAGACTCCGCATGGACAGTGACCCGAGGCTGGCATTGAACCGGGGTCCTTAGTGCTTTGAGGCAGCAGTGCTAACCCACTGTGCCACCATACTGAATGTGACGACTGTCAGATATTCTGTATTGGTGATGGTGGTTGAGGGGTAAACAGATAATGGGGCAAGTTCCGTATAATTGAATGCGTTTGATTATGGGTACCCAGACTAGCTTTTGAGTCCACATAAAAGGCAGAAATTATAGTAACGTTATCGTACCACATCACTTGTTAATTCTCTAATTGGTCAAGTTACACGTTTTGATCAAGTCTCTATCACAGCCAAATTAATTGAGATACTCCCGCCCACAACGGGAGACGTTTGTTATATTTATTGTCAACCAAACCTGTTTCCTAATTACAGTGCAGGTGAAGCATTTTGCATTTGCTCTGAGTCATCTGGACTCAAAATGTTGGCTCCATTCTCTCTCCACAATGAGCATCCGCAGTAATTCACTTTTATTTTTATCCTTTTTGCTCTTTCTGTTTTCATGGCTTAGGTTGATAATACTTTACCCACTGCGGAAGAGGAAGATAAATGGTCCCCGCTTCAAAGTGAACATGAGATTCTTTTCATTTTCCAGGTTTAGCAGATACACTCTGCGCTTTGTAAGAAGACCTGGTCAAGGAGTTTTTAATCTTACATAGGGGAATACGAAATTAAACTGGAATTTAAAAAAAAATCACAGTACATGAATCTGATATATTACCCTCAATATTTGATTTGAGTTATTATTGTCACATGTATTAACATACAGTGAAAAGTATTGTTTCTTGCGTGCTATACAGACAAAACATACCGTTCATAGAGAAGGAAACAAGAGAGTGCAGAATGTAGTGTTACAGTCATAGCTAGGGTATAGAGAAAGATCAACTTAATGCAAGGTAAGTCCATTCAAAAGTCTGATAGCAGCAGGGAAGAAGCTGTTCTTGAGTCGGTTGCTACGTGACCTCAGACTTTTGTATCTTTTTCCTGAAGGAAGAAGGTGGAAGAGAGAATGTCCGGGGTGTGTGGGGTCCTTAATTATGCTGGCGGTTTTGCTGAGACAGTGGGAAGTGTAGACAGAGTCAATGGATAGGAGGCTGGTTTGCTTGATGGATTGGGCTACATTCACAACCTTTTGTAGTTCCTTGCGGTCTTGGGCAGAGCAGGAGCCATACCAAACTGTGATATAACCAGAAAGAATGCTTTCTATGGTGCATCAGTAAAAGTTGGTGAGAGTCATAGCTGACATGTCAAATTTCCTTCGTCGTCTGAGAAAATAGAGGCGTTGGTGGGCTTTCTTAACTATAGTGTCGGCATGGGGGGACCAGGACAGTTTGCTGGTGATCTGGACACCTAAAAACCTGAAGCTCTCGACTCTTTCTACTTCATCCCCATTGATGTAGACAGGGACATGTTTTCCTTTATGCTTCCTGAAGTCGATGACAATCTCCTTTGTTTTGTTGACATTGAGGGAGAGATTATTGTTGCCGCATCAGTTCACCAGATTCTCTATCTCATTCCTGTACTCTGTCTCGTCATTGTTTGAGATCTGACCCACTACGGTGGGTGTCGTCAGCAAACTTGAAAATTGAATTGGAGGGGAATTTGGCCGCACAGTGATAGGTGTATAAGGAGTATAGTAGGGGGCTGAGAACACAGCCTTGTGGGGCACCGGTGTTGAGGATGATCGTGGAGGAGGTGTTGTTGCCTATCCTTACTGATTGTGGTCTGTGAGTTAGGAAGTTCAGGATCCAGTCGCAGAGGGAGGTGCCGAGGCCCAGGCCGCGGAGTTTGGAGATGAGTTTCGTGGGAATAATAGTGTTGAAGGCTGAGCTGTAGTCAATAAATAGGAGTCTGACATAAGTGTCCTTGTTCCCTAGGTGTTCCAGGGTTAGTGCAATATGTTGCAGGGGGCAATAACTATAGAGACAGATGATACTATAGAAATCCCACATGAGTATAGGGATGCAGATGTTACGTTGCAGTTACACAAAACCCTAGTTAGACTCCACTTAGAGTACTGTGAGCAGGTATGGGCACCACACCTTAGAAAAGATGTTTTGGCCCTGGAGGGAGTTTGACCCAGGTTTACATGAATGATACCTGGACTTCAGGGGTTAAGTTACGAGGACAGATTAGATTAGATTGCGTGTGTCAGTGCAGACTCGATGGACCAAAGGTCTTCTTCTGCACTGTATGATTCTATAAATTAGGCCGTTATTCTCTCGAATTCAGAAGGTTGAATGGTGATCTGATAGAAGTCTACAAAATACTTGCAGGGAAGAACAGGGTGGATAAGGATAAACTGTTTCCATTTGTTGAAGGCTCTGGAATTACTCATGTGGGATTTCTATATTATCATCTGTCTCTATAGTTATTACTCCTTGCAACATATTGAGAATAATATGAGAGTCATGTACTGCGATTTTTAAAAAATTCCAGTTTAATTTCCTAATTTAACTGCACACTGCAAGCAAACATGGAAGTTATATAATCTTCTACACTTCTTTAATTACTCGGAAACTGTTTTCTGGCAAGGTATTCACTCATCTGGTACAATGTTGACAATCTGTCTGTATCATATTCATTAAGCAACTAAACCTTGTGTTGTTTAACAGATTGAATCATTTGAAGCATTTGTTTAGAGCATAGAAATGCAGGCAAATTGCAACTTTCATATGCAAACACACAAGGAAGGCAGATAGGAAAAAGATGAAGCTAATCCATCAACTCTGTCCTACTGGTGAGAATGTGGGACAGATGTGAGTCATTGAGTGAACAACATCAAGGCTTGTAAGGGGAAATTGGATAAGCACAAGAGGTGGCATGGTGGCACAGTCGTTAGCACTGCTGCCTCACAGCGCCAGGGACCTGGGTTCGATTCCCAGCTGAGTCACTGTCTGTGTGGAGTTCGCACGTGCTCCCCATGTCTGTGTGGGTTTCCTCCGGGTGCTCCGGTTCCCTTCCACAGTCTGAAAGGCGTATTGGTTAGGTGCATTGGCCGTGCTAAATTCTCCCTCAGTGTACCCGAACAGGTGCCGGAGTGTGGCGACTAGGGAATTTTCACAGTAACTTCATTGCAGTATTAATGTAAGCCTACTTGTGACACTAATAAATAACTTAAACTTTAAAAAATGGGAGATGGTGGTGTACTGATGATGTCACTGGCCTGGAGGGTCAGGGGATGTGTTCAAATCCCAGGAATTTAACCTGAATTTATTCAACTAATAAATCTGAAATTATAAAGCTAGTTTCAGGAATGGAAATGATTGTTGTCAAAACCTCTCTGGTTCGCTCATGCCCTTTAGAGAGGGAAATGTGACATCTATACATGTGGCGCTTAACTGCCCCCTGAAATGGCCAAGCAAGTCACTCAGCTCAAGGGCAATTGGGGGTGGATTGACAAATGCTGGCCTTGCCCAGTGAGGCTCATATCCCGATGAATGGCGGTAGGGTTTGATGGAAAAGGGTGAGAGGACACTGCCCAGAACATAAATACTGGCATAGACCGGTCTATTTCTATTCTGTAAACTCACATTAATTCTATGTGTGCAAGTCTTGTTCCTTCATTATTTGATTTGATTTGATTTGATTTATTATTGTCACATATATTAACATATCGTGAAAAGTATTGTTTCTTGTGCGCTATACAGACAAAGCATACCGTTCATAGAGAAGGAAAGGAGAGAGTGCAGAATGTAGTGTTACAGTCATAGCTAGGGTGGAGAGAAAGATCAACTTAATGCGAGGTAAGTCCATTCAAAGTCTGATGGCAGCAGGGAAGAAGCTGTTCTTGAGTCGGTTGGTACGTGACCTCAGACTTTTGTATCTTTTTCCCGACGGAAGAAGGTGGAAGAGAGAATGTCCGGGGTGCGTGGGGTCCTTAATTATGCTGGCTGCTTTGCTGAGGCAGCGGGAAGTGTAGACAGAGTCAATGGATGGGAGGCTGGTTTGTGTGATGGATTGGGCTGCATTCATGGCTTTTGTAGTTTCTTGAAATACTTTAAAATAATTTTAAATACTTCAGTTAAGTCTGTTCAAGGTCAATGCTCATTTTTTAAAAGTAAGAAGACCCATTTCCTGAGCCCTACGTGTTCAGTTTTTAAAGTTTATTTTTATTAGTATCACGAGTAGGCCTACATTAACACTGCAATGAAGTTACTGTGAAAATCCCCTAGTCGCCACACTCTGGCGCCTGTTCGGGAGAATTTAGCATGGCCAATGCACCTAGCCAGCATGGATCGTGGGAGGAAACCCACGCAGACACGGGGAGAACGTGCAGATCTGCACAGACAGTGACCCAAGCCGGGAATCGAACCCAGGTCCCTGGCGCTGTGAGGCAGCAGTGCTAACCACTGTGCCACCGTTAGGGAACTTGGAGGTAAGTGTCCACGCCTTGGGCTACCTTGACCTAGATGGTGAGAAGCTTTTTGGATACTTGGTGCAGCAGTACACATCCAGGCAAGTGAAGATTATTCCATCACACCGTTGACTTGTAGGTGGTAGACTTTGAGGAGGCTTTTGAGGAGTCCGAAGGTTGGCTACTCAGTATGTCATACCCACTCTTTGACCATCTCTAGTAACCACAGCCATTATGTGGCTTGGAGGGGAACTTGCAAGTGATAGTGTTCCCTTGTCATAGAGTCATAGAATCCTAGTAGTGCGACAGAGGCCATTTGGCCCATTGAGTTTGCACCGATTCTTTGAGAGAGTATCTTACCCAGGTTCCCTCCCCCTCCCTATCCCTGTAACCCCACACATTTAACATTGCTAATCCATCTAACCTGCACATCTTGGGACACTAAGGGGCAATTTAGCATGGATAATCCACTAACCTGCACATCTTTGGTCTGGGAGAGGAAACCGGAGCACCCGGAGGAAATCCACGGGGAGAACGTGCAAACTCCACACAGACAGTCACCAAGGCCGGAATTGAACCCTGGAGCTGTGAGGCAGCAGTGCTGAACACTATACCACTGTGCCCTGTCCTTCTAGGTGGTAGCAGTTGTAGGCTTGGAAGGTGCTGTTGAAGGAGCCTTGATGCTTTTCTGCAGTGTGTACTGATGCCACTATGTGTTGGTGGTGGAGGGTAAATGCTGAGAGGATGTTTCCCCCTTGTTGGGGAGTCTAAACTTATGAGGCCCAGTCAAAAGTTAGGACTGAGATAAGTGGAATTATTTTTCTCTGACAGGGTCATTAGTCGGTGGGATTCTCTTCCTCAGAAAGCAGTGGAGGCTGGGACATTGAATACATTCAACGTGGAGTTAGACAGATGTTTGATTGACAAGGGAGTGAAGGATTATGGGGGGCAGTCAGGAAAGTGGATCTGAGGCCATGAACAGTTCAGCCATGGTCTTATTGAATGGTGGAGCAGGCTTAGGAGGGCCGAATGGCCTACTCCTGTTCCTAATTCTTGTGAACTTTAATCACATTGTTGATGATCAAGCGAAGGTTGATAGGATGGCAGTTGGCTGGATTAAGTTTGACCTGCTCTTTATGGGTAGGTCACATCTGGGCTATTTTCCATTTTGACGGTTAGATGCCAGTGTCGTCGCTGTATTTGAACAGATAGACTAGAGGCGCGGCTAGTTCTGAAATGGGGGGGGGGGGGGGGTGCGTGATTTTACCAGTCGTTCATGCCATGCTCCCACTGCAGCGAAATCAGAGAATTTGGCACCCACTGCGGCGAGATGGGAAAATCCCACCGGTGTGAATGGTGGTCAGACTCCGGCTAGGGAGTCAGCACACAGCTAGGGTGTTGTCCTGACCCATTGGGTGGAATTTTCCTGTCTCGCCCACCATGGAAATCATAGTGGACGGGACACGGACCATACAAAGGTCGTTGACCTTGGGGCAAGCGCAGAGGGGAAATCCGGACCATAGTTTTTGTTGTGCCCAACTGTTTTGTGAAATCAGGTGGAGTGAATCAATGTAAACAATGCTTGCAATTGGAACAGAAAAATATTGCGTTTCCGCATAAACCAAAATATCAGTTTGCCAGATTTTATTTTTCTCTACATATTTTCTTAAAGGAGAATCCGTTAATATTAGTGTTGGACTGCAATTGCCAACCAACAGGAGGCAGTGGCATAGTGGTATTGTCACTGGGCTAGTAAACCAGTAGACCCAGGGTAATGCTCTGGGGACCTGTGTTCGAATCCCACCATGGTCGATGGTGAAGTTTGAATTTACAAAGGAAAAGATCTGGAATTAAAAGTCTACTGACGACCATGAACCCATTGTCAATTATCATAAAACCCATCTGGTTCACTAATGTCCTTTAGGGAAGGAAATCTGCCGTCCTTACCTGGTCTGACCTACATGTGACTCGAGAGCCACAACAATGTGGTTGACTCTTAACTGCCCTCTGGGATGGACACTAAATGCTGGCTTAGCCAGCGACACCCATATCCCATAAGACCATAAGATATAGGAGCAGAATTAGGCTATTCGGCCCATTGAGTCTGTTCCGCCATTCAATCCTGGCTGAAATAAATCTCATCCTCATTCTCCTGAATTCTCGCCGTAACTCTTGATCCCCTTATTGTTCAAGAACCTATCTATCTCTGTCTTAAAAGACACTCAATGACCCGGCCTCCACAGCCCTCTGTGGTAATGAGTTCCACAGATTCACCACCCTCTCTCTGGCTGAAGAAATTCCTCCTCATCTCAGTTTGAAAGGAGCGTCCCTTCACTCTGAGATTGAGCCCTCGAGTTCTGGTCTCTCTCACTAATGGAAACATCCTCTCCACGTCCACTCTATCTGGGCCTCTCAGTATTCTGTAAGTATTCTGAATGAATATAAAAAACCACGCTGTACAAGGTAAGGTAATGCAGATAATAATGGGAAGGTTTCAAAATGGTGAAACAAGAAAAAAAACCACACAAAGTCTAAGAAGCGTAAAGGAGAACATGTCCCTGTCTACATCAACGGGGCCGAAGTAGAAAGGGTTGAGAGCTTCAAGATTTTAGGTGCCCAGCTCACCAACAACCTGTCCTTGTTCCCCCATGCTGACACTATAGTTAAGAAAGCCCACCAACGCCTCTACTTTCTCAGAAGACTGAGGAAATTTGGCATATCCCCAACAACTCTCGCCAACTTTTACAGATACACCATAGAAAGCATTCTTTCTGGTTGTATCACAGCTTGGTATTGTCCCTGCTCTGCCCAAGACGGTAAGAAACTACAAAAAGTCGTGAATGTAGCCCAAACCATCATGCAAACCAGCCTCCCATCCATTGACTCCGTCTACACATCCCGCTGCCTCGGCAAAGCAGCCAGCATAATCAAGGACCCCACGCACCCCAGACATTCTCTTCCGTCGGGAAAAAGATACAAAAGTTTGAGGTCACGTACCAACCGACTCAAAAACAGCCTCTTGCCTGCTGCCTTTTGAATGGACCTATGTCGCATTAAGTTGATCTTTCTCTACACCCTAGCTATGACTGTAACACTACATTCTGCACCCTCTCCTTTCCTTCTTTATGAATGGTATGCTTTGTCAGTATAACGCGCAAGAAACAAGACTTTTCACTGTCTACCAATACATGTGACACGAATGAATCAAATCAAATCAAAGTGAATGTTCAAACGTCCCATTTGTCGGATAAAATAGGGCTTCTGGAGGTTTTCTTTAAATTAAAAAAAAATCTGTTTGGAGTCTGCATCATTTCACCTCGATGGCTTCAATAATGAGCAGGAAATTTGACAGCGTTGTGTTTTGTAAATAAAACAAATAGTCGTCAATGATGTGTCGACAGCGCCCCTTTAAGAAAGGGAATGCCATTGTTCTGTTGGCAGGCTGTGTTAAATTATCCGGGTTTCGCTCAGAAAATGAAATCTGCTTTTTTTTTGCCCAGAGACTGACTGGGGAAGCTATGTGTGTGTGTGTGTGTGTGTGTTTTCTCTGTGGCTGCTGTTTTGATGACGCCCTGGTTCAGTAATACAGCCAAATAGAACAGTTTTATCCTTCCAGCCAGATAAACCCCCTGTAGAAACGGAGTGGGAAGATAAGCGGAGGGGGGGGGGAGGGGAGTTCACCTTCACCCCCCCCTAAAGGAAAGGCTGGAGGGAGGGAGAGAGAGAAGGAGAGGGGATGGGATGAAAGTAGCTCATTTTCTCTCTCCTCCCCTACTCTCTGTCTTTCCAGTTACACTGCTGTCACCAGGCAACCGATTTCTGTCCAATTTTGATCAAGTCTTGTGCAGTGGTTGTTGGAGATTAACACAGTATCCAGTTTGGGGAGTAATCAGGGCGAAGCAAGATGTGCAGCAGAATTGGAAACTATTTGAACATTGTTAGAATGGATTCCTCTCTGTAATTACAGGGAAGGGGGCTGTCAGGTTTGGCTGGGGGAAAGGGTTGCCTTGTCTGATTTTTTTTTTGGGGGGGGGGGGGTCGTTGACCCGGCAGGATGTTTGCCTGGGAGTGGGGGATGAAGTTGAGGATGTCACATGCAGGAGGCTGCAGGTAGCATGGAACAGAACGCCAGCTCCCCTCTGAGCCCGGCCACCGGCAGCGGGGGAGCGGAGCTCTGCAACCAGACCCACAACAGCAGCGCCCGGGGGGAGCAGCGGCAAGGCGGCCCGGAGGAGCAGACCTACCGAGACTTCACCACCTCGGTGCAAATCCTCATCTTCATCGGCTCTGTCCTGGGTAAGTGCTGGCTGGGCTGGGAGTGACACACAGATACACACACTGACACACACACAGATACACACACTGACACACACACAGATACACACACAGATACACACACTGACACACATACACACTCACTGATACACACAGATACACACACTGACACACACACAGATACACACACTGACACACACACTGACACACACACAGATACACACACTGACACACACACATACACACACACTCACTGATACACACAGATACACACGCAGATACACACACACTGACACACACACAGATACACTGACACACACACAGATACACACACTGACACACATACATACACACACACTTACTGATACACACAGATACACACACTGACACACACACAGATACACACACTGACACACACACATACACACACACACACTCACTGATACACACAGATACACACGCAGATACACACACACTGACACACACACTGACACACACACTGACACACACACAGATACACACACACATACACACACACTCACTGATACACACAGATACGCACACACAGATACACACACACACAGCGATACACACACAGATACACACACACACTGATACTCACACACAGATACACTCACTGATACACACATACACACTGATACACACACACACTGATACACACACACACTGATACACACACACACTGATACACACACACAGATACACACACATAGATACACACACACACTGATACACACACACAGCGATACACACACAGCGATACACACACACAGATACACACACACAGATACACACACACTGATACACACACACAGCGATACACACACAGCGATACACACACACAGCGATACACACACACAGCGATACACACACACAGCGATACACACACAGCGATACACACACACAGCGATACACACACACAGATACACACACACAGCGATACACACACACAGCGATACACACACACAGATACACACACAATGATATACACACACACTGATATACACACACACAGATACACACACACTGATACACACACACACTGATACACACACACACACTGATATACACACACAGATATACACATACTGATACAGATACACACACTGATACACACACACAGATACACACACACATTGATACACACATAGATACACACATACACACACATTGATGCACACATACACACAGATACACACACAGATACACACACACACTGATACACGTACACAGATACACACACACACAGATACACACACACACAGATATACACACACACTGATATACACACAAAGATAAACACACACACAGATACACACATACATATACACACTGATAAACGCACACACACAGATACACATGCACAATTACACACACACAGGTACACACACAAACTGATACACACATATACACACACAGGTATACACCAACACACACCGATATACATACACAGATACACACACATCGATACACACACACAGATAAACACACACAGATACACACACACTGATACACGTACATACACACACACAGATACACTCAGATGCACACAAACAGATACAGTTACACACACAGATCGATACACATATACACAGACAAACACACACACACACACACACACAGATACTCACAGGTACACACACGAATACACACACAGATACACAGTCACACACACACAGATACACACACACAGATACACACACACACAGACAGACACCCATATATACTCACACACAGATACACCCACACAGATACACCCACACAGGTACACACACACAGATACACACATAGATACACACACAATACACACACACACAAATACACAGACACACAGACACACCCAGAGATACACACAGGTACACACATACAGTACAGACACACACACACACATCTATACACACACAGATAGAGATACACATAGACACAGATACACACACACAAATACACACACAGAGACATACACACACTGACACGCACACACACAAATATACACACACAGATAGAGATACGCACACCCACATAGACACATAAATACACACACACACACACACCCACACACACACATATATACACACGCACACTTACACGCATACACACATACATACACACAGATAGAGATATGCAAGCACTCATAGACATATAGATACACACACAGACACACACACACACACATACATACACAGATAGAGATGCACACAGACACACACACAGTACACATATACAGATAAACACACACATACATATACACACACACATACATACACTGGTACACACATACACACACACAGTACATACAGCAACATCTCAATACATCCATAAACACATTTATACCTGGGCTCACACAGTGATGGCCCCACTGAAATATCTACTGCTATTTAAACTCCATGTGGGAGGATATCATTGTGTTAAATTCCATCCCACCCCTCTCCAGTAAAATGTACCCATGATATGGACAGTGGAGTGTCAATTTCAATGGGCAGGTTGACATTTGGAGCGCTGAATCCAATTAGTTAGGTGCTGTTGAAATGTGGTGATCTATTGTGATGATACGATCTGTCTGCTGCTCTTTCTGTGTGTGTCTGCCCGCCTGAGGATGTGCGCATTTGTTGGGATGGGGGAATCATAAACACTGCCAGTCTATCCCGATAGACTCCGTGACATCAGGGGTCGCAGCTGTAGCTTGTTGGGCACTGCAGTAAATCCAGAGGATTCTCCAGTGACAACAGAAGATGTCAACATTCCAGCATCAAAAGACACAGGACAGTAACCCACCCCCCACAGGACTGCGAGATTTAACCCCTCTCTCCAGCACACATCTCCATCAGTGGGATTTTCATAGAATCATAGAATCCCTACAGTGCAGAAGGAGGCCATTCGGCCCATCGAGCCTGCACCGACAACAACCCCACCCTATCCCCGTAACTCCACATATTTGCCCTGCTACTCCCCCCTGAAACTAGGGGCAATCGAGCATGGCCAATCAACCGAACCCGCGCATCTTTGGACCGTGGGAGGAAACTGGAGTACCCGGAGGAAACCCACGTAGACACGGGGAGAATGTGCAAACTCCACACAGACAGTGACGCAAGCTGGGAATCGAAACTGGGTCCCTGGTGCTGTGAGGCAGCAGTGCTAACCACTGTGCCACCGTGCCGTTCTGGAAGACACAGTTACTGCTTGAAGATGCAAGTTCTGTTTGTTTTCCTCCAGCCTTAATGTAAATTTGATTTTAATCTGATTTATTATTGTCACATGTATTGGGATACAGTGAAAAGTATTGTTTCTTGCGCGCTATACAGACAAAGCATACCGTTCATCGAGTACATGGGGAGAAGGAATGGAGAAGGGTGCAGAATATAGTGTTTTGGTCATAGCTAGGGTGTAGAGAAAGATCAGCTTAATATAATGTAGGTCCACTCAAAGGTTTGATGGCAGCAGGGAAGAGTCGGTTGGTACTTGACCTCAGACTTTTGTATCTTTTTCCCGCTGGAAGAAGGTGGAGGAGAGAATGTCCGGGGTGTGTGGGGTTTTTGATTATGCTGGCTGCTTTTCCGAGGCAGCGGGAAGTGTAGACGGAGCCAATGGATGGGAGGCTGGTTTGAGTGATGGACTGGGCTTCGTTCACGACCCTTTGTAGTTTCTTGCGGTCTTGGTCAGAGCAGGAGCCATACCAAGCTGTGATACATCCAGCACATTGGCACAGTGGTTAGCACTGCTGCCTCACAGTGCCAGAGACCCAGGTTCGATTCCCAGCTGGGTCACTGTCTGTGTGGAGTTTGCACATTCTCCCCGTGTCTGCGTGGGTTTCCTCCGGGTGCTCCAGTTTCCTCCCACAGTCCAAAGATGTGCGGGTTAGGTGGATTGGTCATGGTAAATTGTCCCTTGGTGTCAGGGGGACTAGCTAGGGTAAATGCATGGAATCACGGGGATAGGGCCTGAGTGGGATTGTGAATGGCGCCGACTCAATGGGCCGAATGGCCTCTTTCTACACTGTAGGGATTCTATGATCTGTGAAAATGAAAGACTTGCATTTATATAGCGCCTATCAAAGCGTTTTGCATCCAGTGAATTCCCTTCGTTTGAAGTGCAGTCACTATTTGAAAACATCTGTGACGAAGGGTTATCCAGACTCGAAACGTTGTCTCTATTCTCTCTCCACAGATGCTGCCAGACCTGCTGAGATCTTCCAGCATTTTCTGTTTTTGTTTCAGATTCCAGCATCTGCAATATTTTACCTTTATCTTTGGAGGATTACTGCAAGTTTCCCAATATGATTCGAAAATAATTAATACTTGGATGGTATAATCTGCATTTTGAAAAAAAAACCCTTTTTAGTATGTGGGTTCATTACCCAATCCCTGAAAAGGCAGGGGACAAAAGCTTTGAAATATAAGAAAAAGGACTCGATCAGTAAATGGAGTAGATGGAAAGGGAGGAAGCTGGACCTGGTTTAATGTTAATATTACGGTTTGACAAATTGTTATGTTTTGGAACCATGTCTTTTAAATAAAATAAAATTACGGGAGTCCTCATACCTGGCCTGACATCTGGTTGACAGAAAGCCTGAGCGGTTTGATTGTTAGAGATCAAAGGAAGGATTAGATGGATTAGAAGGTGCAAGGTATTTCTGCTTGGAGACAGTGGTGTCTGTGTGTGAACAAATGTGAGCCTCCAAAGTCCCAGAAAATTGTCTTGCTTTATACTGTCCATTTATTTTCACAGTAACTTCGTTGCAGTGTTAATGTAAGACTACTTGTGACTAATAAATAAACTTTAAAACTTTTTAGTTACAAGATGAAAGAAAGTTGAAGGATACGTACTTAGCATTTCTATCTAGATACAAGGCCCGTGTGATTCACATTGTCATGGAGAAGGATGCAGAGGAAGCCAGTTTACAGATCTGGTTGCAATCTTTCCGAGAATATCACAGACAGTATTTTGAGTCTGCCTAGATCCAAGAGAGTGGAAACAGCTCAAGACCAAAAACCTCAATGAGTCACCCGCCACACAGGAATGCAGGTGGAAACTCGTGCTTGGATTGAAAAGACTAAATTCATGGGGAGTTACAATGAGGCTGGAATATTCACCTTACATGGAGCTATGAGGAGAGTCTCTGGGTAAAGAAAACTTCACTGTGAAAGGCAATTCTAAGATCGCAAGTTACCAGGCTGAGAAAAAGAAAGAACAGGGGAAAACCTTCAGGAACTAAGAATCACTTTGGATTGATTCTGGGAAAATTGAACAGTCAAATAACAGACAGTGTAAAGCGTGCTTTGAAATGTGCTTTTTGGTAAGCTGAGAATAGGAAGAGGCTATCCCATTCTGTGGTTTAAAGTACAAGTTGCCGACAAAAATAGTGTTTAGTTAATAGTGTTTATGATTTGATTTAATTTGATTTATTATTGTCACATTTTTGGATTATAGTGAAAAGGATTGTTTCTTGCGCACTATACAGACAAAACATACCTTTCATAGAGAAGGAAAGGAGAGAGTGCAGAAGGTAGTGCTACAGTCATAGCTAGGGTGTAGAGAAAGATCAACTTAATGCAAGGTACGTCCATTCAAAAGTCTGACAGCAGCAGGGAAGAAGCTGTTCTTGAGTCGGTTGGTATGTGCCCTCAGACTTTTATATCCTTTTCCCGACGGAAGAAGGTAGAAGAGAGAATGTCCGGGATGCGTGGGGTCCTTAATTATGCTGGCTGCTTTGCCGAGGCAGCGGGAAGTGTAGACAGAGCCAATGGATGGGAGGCTGGTTTGTGTGATGGATTGGGCTACATTCACAACCTTTTGTAGTTCCTTGCGGTCTTGGGCAGAGCAGGAGCCATACCAAGCTGTGATACAACCAGAAAGAATGCTTTCTATGGTGCATCTGTAAAAGTTGGTGAGAGTTGTAGCTGACATGCCAAATTTCCTTAGTCTTCTGAGAAAGTAGAGGCGTTGGTGGGCTGTGGTTCTGTGGTTTAGAGTACAAGTTGCCTACAAAAATAGTGTTTAGTTAATAGTGCTTTTGATGATTTGTTACAGTAAACATCCTAAAACCTGAAATCTTGATGTGTCATTCTTAAAGCTATTAACTAGAAGTTTGAATTTCATTTTAAAAATGATTGGTCTCTATGGCATTTGTAACGTTACTGCCCTCCTGTGTACTTATGTTGTTGATGGAAGGAATAGTAAGGTAAAGCTTTATTAATGAGGGATCATTAGATGACTATTGTGTACTAATTTGCATTAAATAACTTTAATTTAAGTCTGGTCAATGCATAATGATATCAGTTCAGTTCTAAGGGAAACACCCGAGGACTATTAATGGAGCCTTGCTTTGTTTCTGTGAGACGAACGATGACATAATTGTAGTAAGAAGCCAACACTCAATCTGGACGTGACTCATTGATAAAGCCGCAACCAATTACATCCTGTACTTCAAACACACAGGCACTGACTTCATCAACAAATTTACCTCTTTCACACAAAACCCTCACTTGGGAGTTTATACTCTAGTAATTAGGTGGAGAGATGAAGAGATTTTTGTACTGAATCTACAGGTGGAAAGGGCACTGAAAATGACCCATAAAATCCCTACAGTGCAGAAGGAGGCCATTCGGCCCATCGAGTCTGCACCGACCACAATCCCACCCAGACCCTATCCCCATAACCCCATGCACGGTGGCACAGTGGTTAGCACTGCTGCCTCACAGCACCAGGGACCTGGGTTTGATTCCCGGCTTGGGTCACTGTCCGTGCGGAGTTTGCACGTTCTCCCCGTGTCTGCGTGGGTTTTCTCCGGGTGCTCCGATTTCCTCCCACAATCTGAAAGACGTGCTGGTTAGGTGCATTGACCCAAACAGGCACCAGAGTGTGGCGACTGGGGGAATTTCACAGTAACCTCATTTCAGTGTTAATGTAAGCCTCACTTGTGACTAATAAATAGATTTTAGTTTTATTTACCCTAGCTAGTCCCCTTGACTCTAGGGTCAATTTAGCGTGGTCAATCAACCTAACCGGCGCATCTTTGGATTGTGGGAGGAAACCGGAGCACCCGGAGGAAACCCACGCAGACACGGGCAGAATGTGCAAACTCCACACAGACAGTGACCCAAGCCGGGAATCGAACCTGGGTCCCTGGAGCTGTGGGGCAGCAGTGCTAACCACCGTGCCACAATGCCGCACCTTGTTACGAACGCCCCTGTGGCAATATTGATGAGGCTATTGCTGAATAAGTGGAATATTCCTCTGAGACAGACTGTCAACTGTTTCAAAATCTTTGCCCTCCAATGTACTTAAGATTCATTTTTTGGCTTTTACTTTTGGATGCTTCCCATTTTGGGACCGAAAGTGGGTGATCTGTCACTGGAGATTCCAGCAGGTAAACTCCTGTTTCTTTATATGCGGCTGGATAGAGGAAACAGGAGTGGTCCCTATTAATTCCTCCTGGACCCCTATGCTGCTCTGACTGCTGTCAACCTGCTCCCTTCCCCAACCCGACTCCCCAAGGATATTGGAGACCCTTCCCTCACAGCTCACCTCTGGCCCTGGTAGGATGATGTGGAGATGCTGGCGTTGGACTGGAGTAAGCACAGTAAGAAGTCTCACAACTCCAGGTTAAAGTCCAACAGGTTTGAGCAGCCACCTAAAGACTGTTCAGGGATTGGGGCGAGGGGGATGGGGGGAAAAGAGGGGGGGGACGGCAATGCGAGAGTTTGGGGGGGGAGGTGGGGGCTTGAAATCCACCCCTATTATTGCTGGAATTTACCACCTCACCCACCACAGGAATCGGAGCGGGCGGGGGAGGTGAACAAGGGGAAGGTCCGTTGACCTTGGGTGGGATTTTATGGTTTTGGGACGAGTGAGGCTGTAATAATCCTGCTCAATGTCTGCTGTAACTAGTGGAAGATCGAGAGAACCCATTTTCCTCGTGCGCATAAGCTGGGTTGAATCTGATCTTGTACCAATGTTAAGGCGACCGAATGGGGATACATCCTTTAAAGTTAAAGTTTAAAGTTTATCTATTAGTGTCACAAGTAGGCTTACATTATCATTGCAATTAAGTTACTGTGAAAATCCCCTAGTCGCCACACTCCAGCACCTGTTCGGGTACACTGAGGGAGAATTTAACACGGCCAATGTACCTAACCAGGGTGGCACAGTGGGTTAGCACTGCTGCCTCACAGCCCCATGGACTCGGGTTCAATTCCGGCCTCGGGTCACTGTCTGTGTGGGGTTTGCACATTCTCCCTGTGTCTGCATGGGTTTCCTCAGAGTGCTCTGGTTTCCTCTCACAGTCCAAAGATGTGTGGGTTAGGTTGATTGGCCATCCTAAATTAACCCTTAGTGTCAGGGAGATTAGCAGGGTAAATAAGTGGGGTTACGGGAATAGGGGTTGGGTGGGATTGTGGTCGGTGCAGACTCGATGGGCCAAATGGCCTCCTTCTGCACTGTAGGGATTCTATGAACGTCTTTCAGAATGTGGGAGGAAGTCGGAGCACCCGGAGGAAACCCACGCAGAGACGGGGAGAACGTGCAGACTCCGCACAGACAGTCACCCAAGTCGGGAATCGAACCCGGGTCCCTGGCGCTGTGATCGCTCATCAACCTTCTATTAACTTTAAGCCACTGAAGCCATTTTAACCTCTGAAGCCACGAGGGCGCTGTCTAGAATTAAGAATCTGCCGATGACCATGAAACCACAGGGGTGCTATAACACAATGCTTTGTCTGCCTCCTCTTCTCACCATCAATTCTGACCCTCGACACGTTTTTCTCAGTAAAGATTCTAAATACTTGTAATTTATTTCTGATCAATTCTAGCTCTTTGCAATATGGCTCTTGATCTTTTATGCTACATCTGGTCAAACACGTTCTCCGAATCAATGAAGGTTGGATACAGTTGACATTTAGAACGCCCTTTCTGTAAGCAGTGATTCATGCCGCGTAGAGATTAGTTGCCCTGACAATCCTTTGTTGGCCACCCTTCTAGATGGACTTTGAAAATTTGCTCTTGGGATGTGGACGACACTGTAAATCCCAATTTACCCTGTGGGCAAAAACAGACAATAATAGCTTGGGGCTGGAGCCACATGTAGGCCAGGTCTGGCAAGGGTTGCCAATGACCCTTCTCTGTGTTACTTTATTTTTTAATATGGAATAACCAAGGAGAAGGGTTGGCAACATAGACGCAGACTTAAGTTAAATGGAACAAGAAGGAGAATGTGTGATTACTTCAATCGGGCTATTGAGTTTGGCCTATTGGAGTAAGAACTCCCTGATTAAGGATCCAATTGATTGGCCAATCAGGGAGTCTTTGCCTTGTACTTAACCGGGAGTGTCAGTTCCTCTGATACCCCGGGAGGTAGACTGCTGACTGCTAGCACTCTGTGTACCGCTGTTGGAGTTTGTAAATAAAGGGATTTTGGTGAAGGGACTTTTGTCTCTGAAGACTTATTACAGAATGGAGATGAGAATTCTTTTCAGGTTCTGAGAAAGTGTGGCCTGTAATGAGCAGCTTGAAGGATCACTGGGAACAGATTCAATGGGAACTTTCAAAGGGGAAATTGGACATCAGGCGCTTTCCTGCTGTAGGAAAGAAATGTCCCCATGGAGAAACAAATCCAAGTGGATTCTTATTATGTTCCTTCCATAAACACATTGGTGAGAGGTTATTACCGAAGCCCTCTCACCCAGAGTGTGGAGTATGAGGTCTACAGAAGGGTGGGGTAAAGCAGGCGATGGCTTAGTGGTATTATCACTAAACCATTAATCCAGAGACTCAGCTAATGTTCTGGGGACCTGGGTTCGAATCCTGCCACGGCAGGTGGTGGGACTTGAATTCAATTTTTTAAAAAATTCTAGAATTAAGAATCTGCTGATGACCATGAAACCATTGTCGATTGTCAGAAAAACCCATCTGGTTCACTAATGTCCTTTGGGGAAGGAAATCTTGCTATCTGGTCTACATGTGACTCCAGAGCCATAGCAATGTGGTTGATTCTCAACTGCCCTCTGAAATGGTCTAGCAACCCACTCAGTTCAAGGGCAACTGGGGATGGGCAATAAACACTGGCCAGCCAGTGACACCCCTTGTCCCACGAATGAATAAAAAAAGGGTAAAAATAACTTAGAAAACAAAATTAAGACAGCTATTTCCAGAAATAGCGTTACAGCATGAAGCAAACCTTGCTTTATGTATTTTTTCTCTTAGTTACTTCTTTTTTCTATTATCTATCCACTCTACAGTCCAGCACAGGTTTTCATTTGATGCTTTTCTTATTGCATTGTTTGATCCTCAATCCACAACCAAGGAATTAACAATGCTCCTACGAGTGGTAATTTTCTTATTGGATTTACTGGAATTCCCATCGTCTCAGTGACTGTAAAGGGTGGTTGTGGTTTTTAGATTGGCGAGGTAGCTCTCCATGGTGTTCCTGAAGGGTCAGTTTTAAGTCCATTACCCTTTTGTTTCAATTTTTAGAAGCAACCTAGACTCAGCTTTAGGGAGCAGCATTGTAACATTTATTGAAGGCACAAGACTCACAACAGAATAAAAAATGCTGAGGGTAGTTGTAGACTTCAGAATGAGGAAGATAGGGTGGAAAAATGGGCAGAAGCATGGCATGGAAAATTAGAAACTAGAAGCAGGAGGAGGCCATTTGGCCCTTCGAGCCTGCTCTGCCCTTCATTATCATCATGACTAATCATCAAATTCAATATCCTGATCCCCCCTTCCCCCATATCCCTTGATCCCGTTAGCCTCAAGAGCTCTAACTAATTTCTTCTTGAAATCACGCAATGTTTTGGCTTCAAGTACTTCCTGTGGTAGTGAATTCCACACATTCACCACCCTCTGGATGAAGAAATTTCTCCTCACCTCAGTCTAAAAGGTTTACCCCTTATCCTCAAACTATGATCCCTAGTTCTGGACTCCCCCCACCATCGGGAACATTCTTTCTGAATCTACCCTGTCTAACCCTGTTAGAATTTTATAAGTTTCTATGAGATCCCCTCTCACTCTTCTAAACTCCAGTGAATATAATCCTAACCGACTTAGTCTCTCCTCATGTGACAGATCTGCCATCCCAGGAAGCAGCCTGGTAGACCTTCGCTGCACTCCCTCCATAGCAAGGATATTCTTCCTCAGATAAGGACACCAAAACTACACATAATACTCCAGATGTGGCCTCACCAACGCCCTATACAATTGCAGCAAAACATCCCTCTCCCTATACTCAAATCCTCTCGCTATGAAGGCCAACATACCATTTGCCTTCTTTACTCCCTGCTGTACCTGCGCCCTTACTTTCAGTGACTGGTGCACGAGGACACCAAAGTCCTCGGCAAGGCAAATGGAGTTCACGAAGAAGCAGAATGAAGTGATTCCCTTCGGAACGGCTAATATGGAAAAACAGTATGGTCCAAATGGCACTACTTAGAAAGTGTGGATAAACAGCGAGACTTTGGTATCCCACATATCAGTCAATCTTGAAAGGTGACAGAGCAAACTTTATTTATTCATTCGTGGGGCATGGGCGTCGCTGACTGGACCAACATTTATTGCCCATCCCTAGTTGCCCGAGGGCAGTTGAGTCAACCACATTGCCGTGGCTCTGGAGTCACATGTAGGCCAGACCAGATAAGGAACGGCAGTTTTCCTTCCCTAAAGGACATCAGTGAACGAAATGGGTTAACACCTGATCAGATGGTTAAAAACAAAGCATGCAAATTACTTGGGTGTTTAAATAAAAGAATAGAATACAAAAGCAAGAGGTCATGCTAGAAATCACTAGTTAGAGCCGGGATAGCGCTGGGATATTGTGGACAATTCTGGGCATCATACTGAAGAGAAATGTAAAGGTGGGAGAAAGGGCACAGAGGACATTTACCAAGATGCTGGACTTCAGGGATTCTGGACTTCAGCTATAAAAGTTAGAAACGTTGGGAATGTTCATCTTGGAACAATGAAGTTAAGATGCAACTTTATTGAGGCTTTGATTTGATTTTTGATTTTGATTTTATTTGATTTTATTTTTGTCACATATATTATCAGTGAAAAGTAATGTATCTTGCGCGCTATACAGACAAAGCATACCGCTCATAGAGAAAGAAACGAGAGAGTGCAGAATGTAGTGTTACAGTCATAGCTAGGGTGTAGAGAAAGATCAACTGAATTCAAAAGTCTGACAGCAGCAGGGAAGAAGCTGTTCTTGAGTCGGTTGATATGTGACCTCAGACTTTTGTATCTTTTTCCTGATGGAAGAAGGTGGAAGAGAGAATGTCCGGGGTGCGTGGCGTCCTTAATTATGCTGGCAGCTTTTCCGTAAGTGTAGACAGAGTCAATGGATGGGAGGCTGGTTTGCGTGATGGATTGGGCTACATTTACGACCTTTTGTAGTTTCTTGCGGTCTTGGGCAGAGCAGGAGCCACACCAAGACCAGGAGGTGTTTTGATACAAGCATAAAAGCTGTTTGTTACTTGCTCAAGCAGAATCATGCTTTTATCACCTTTTGTAACTTTATCTTTTCAATGTTCTCCTTATATCCTCTACCATCCAGAAGTCCCAGTGTGTCGAAAACTCAGCCATCTCTTGTCCTGCACAAAATATCACCCAGCCTCATTGGCCTTCACTGGGGTGCTCTGACCCACTGGGTTGAATTTAAAATTTATGTCCCCATTTTTAGATCTTCCACAGACTTTATCCATCTTACCTTTGCAATCTCCACCAGAGGTATTTATTTATTTATTAATTATTAGTGTCACAAGTCGGCTTACATTAACACTGCAGTGAAGTTACTGTGAAAATCCTCTAGTCGCCACAACCTGTTCAGGTACACTGAGGGAGAATTTAACCTCGCCAATGCACCTAACCAACACGTCTTTTGGACTGTGGGAGGAAACCGGAGCACCCGGAGGAAACCCACGTAGGCACAGGGAGAATGTGCAGACTCTGCACAGACAGTGACCCGAGCTGGGAATCGAACCTGGGTCCCTGGTGCTGTGAGGCAGCAGCGCTAACCGCTGTGCCACCGATATATCCCTGCCTAAACCCTCTGCCCGCTTACTCAGACCTTGTGTTCAATTCTACTTCCCTTCAATCCACACTGATGACAAACCTCTCGGGTTGCCCCTAACGGCACCACAACCCTGGGCAAGACAGTGAGGAGTGAGTAATTCTCCCATCAATCATGCTCAGAGATCACACTGTTGCAAATGGCTGGGATTGATAATACACGGATCATTCGTACTGTCCTCTGGTCACTGCTGGGGAAATCACTCTGCCTTCACCAGGAGAAGTGACTGCAGTTTTGCTCATGCGTTTTGTTTAGTTTGTGGAGACTCCTTTGCTGTGAGACCTGCCTTGAATCCTGCCACCGCATTGGCTCCACAGTGCAACTCATTCACTGACACACTTTGTCCACCCGAGTCCTACTCTTTGGAATCCTTCCTGAAACCCGCAAAGTCTTTACTTCCATTTGATTTATTATTGTCACATGTATTAACATACAGTGAAAAGTATTGTTTCTTGCTTTGTACAGACAAAGCATACCGTTCATAGAGAAGGAAAGGAGAGAGTGTAGAATGTAGTGTTACAGTCATAGCTAGGGTGTAGAGAAAGATCAACTTAATGCAAGGTAGGTCCATTCAAAAGTCAGCAGGGAAGGAGCTGTTCTTGAGTCGGTTGGTACATGACCTCAGACTTTTGTATCTTTTTCCTGATGGAAGAAGGTGGAAGAGAGAATATATTTCCTCTACAAGAAAACCTCTTTGCGACAAGGTTCTTGCTGTCCTGACTCTCCCACATTGGCCACAATATTCTTTGGTCAGCTCATCATATAAAGCAGCTGTGTGAAAACTGCTGTAGAACTGCACATTGTTGTTGGAGTCATCAGACTTTTGAATGGACCGACCTTATATTAAGTTGATCTTTCTCTACACCCCAGCTATGACTGTAACACTACATTCTGCACTCTCACATTTCTTTCTCCTCTATGTACTCTGTGAACAGTATGCTTTGTCTGTATAGTGCGCAAGAAACAATACTTTTCACTGTATCCCAATACATAGAATCATAGAATTCCTACAGTGCAGGAGAAGGCCATTTGGCCCATCAAGCTTGCACCGACAACAATCCCACCCAGGCCCTATCCCCCGTACCCCCCTACCCCATGCATTGCCCCTGACATTAAGGGGCAATTTAGCATGGCCAATAAATCTAACCTGCAGATCTTTGGAATGAAGGAGGAAACCGGAGCACTCGGAGGAAACCCACATGTGACAATAATAAATCAAATCAAATCATGTCAGGGGTGTTGATAATCCTGGATGTTGCATAGAGTCAGTGCCTACAGGGAGAAAGCAAAGTTAATTGGAAAAAACAGTAATAAATAGAAGCTGACATTAATCCTGTTACTTTCACCTCACACTGTGCCGGTCACAGCTCCCCCTGTCCTCTCCAGAGAAAGCTGAGGTAGTTACCTAATTGGATTGTTCGAGCAGTGGAAAACGTGATGGTCATGAGGAGTGGGGTGGCACAGTGGTTCGCACTGCTGCCTCACAGCGCCTGGGACCCGGGTTCGATTCCGACCTCGGGTCACTGTCTGTGTGGAGTTTGCACGTTCTCCCCGTGTCTGCGTGGGTTTCCTCCGGGTGCTCCAGTTTCCTCCCACAGTCTGAAAGACGTGCTGGTTAGGTGGATTGGCCGTGCTAAATTAACCCTAGTGTCAGGGGGATTAGCAAGGTAAATATGAGGAGTTACGGGAATAGGGCCTGGGTGGGATTGGGTGGGTGAAGACTTGATGGGCAGCCTCCTTCTGCACTGTAGGGATTCTATGAATGGAACCTTTTAAGATAACCTGCCTAACCTGTCTGGTTCCTGACCATTAATACTGCACTTAGTCGACTGTCATGCACAGATGGCAGAGTCGGAGAACATTCTCTTGTGGCTTTTCACAGAGCTGAGTGTTTCTGCATGGATGACGTTTCTGATAACCTTGGAATGCAGTTGTCCCTCACGCATTTCAACACAGATAAGCATCTCCCTTTAATTGTAGTCATCTGGAGTTCTAATTTGGACCATTTTCTTTCCTCCTTTGCCAAGCTGCAATCTCAATTTTTAAAAAACTCTTATTTCACGCTGTCTCTTTTGATTGAGGCTTCAGATTCCGAGCATTCTGTTGGCCGTGGCGAAATGACAACCCTCTTTCTGACTCCTTCGTAAGAAGTCTCACAACACCAGGTTAAAGTCCAACAGGTTTATTTGGTAGCACGAGCTTTCGGAGTGTTGCCCCTTCATCAGGTGAGTGGAGGATTGGGTTCACAAACAGGACATATAAAGACACAAACTCAATTTACAAGATAATGGTTGGAATGCGAGTCTTAACAGGTAATCAAGTCTTTACAGGTGCAGACAATGTGAGTGGAGAGAGGGTTAAGCACAGGTTAAAGGAATGTGTATTGTCTCCAGCCAGGACAGTTAGTGAGATTTTGCAAGCCCAGGCAAGTCGTGGGAGTTACAGATAGTGTGACATGAACCCAAGATCCCAGTTGAGGCCGTCCTCATGCGTGCGGAACTTGGCTATCAGTTTCTGCTCGGTGATTCTGCGTTGTCATGTGTCTTAAAGGCCGCCTTGGAGAACGCTTACCCGAAGATCAGAGGCTGGATGCCCGTGACTGCTGAAGTGTTCCCCGACAGGAAGGGAACACTCCTGCCCTGGTGATTGTCGAGCAGTGTCCATACATCCGTTGTCATAGCGTTTGCATGGTCTTGCCAATGTGCCATGCCTCGGGACATCCTTTCCTGCAGCGTATCAGGAAGACACGTTGGTCGAGTTGCAAGAGTATGTACCGTGTACCTGGTGGATGATGTTCTCACATGAGATGATGGCATCCGTGTCGATGATCTGGCACATTTTGCAGAGGTTGCTGTGGCAGGGTTGTGTGGTGTCGTGGTCACTGTTCTCCTGAAGGCTGGGTAGTTTGCTGCGGACAATGGTCTGTTTGAGGTTGTGCGGTTGTTAGAAGGCAAGTGTTGGGGATGTGGGGGTGGCCTTGGCGAGATGTTCATCTTCATCGATGACATGTTGAAAGCTCCGGAGAAGATGTCATAGCTTCTCCACTCTGTACTGGATGACGAAGGGTACTCTGTCTGCTGCGTCCCCTGTTTGTCTTCTGAGGAGGTGGTGCGGTTTTTCGCTGTGGTGCGTCGGAACTGTTGATCGATGAGTCGAGCACCATATCCTGTTCTTACGAGGGTGTTTGTTGCATTCCTCTTCATCTGAGCAGATCCTGTGTATACGGAGGGCTTGTCCATGGGGGATGGCTTCTTTAATGTATTTAGGGTGGAAACTGGAGAAATGGAGCATCGTGAAGTTATCCATGGACTTGCGGTAGAGTGAAGTGCTGAGGTGACCGTCCTTGATGGAGATGCGTGTGTCCAAGAATGCAACCAATTCTGGAGAGTAGTCCATGGTGAGTCTGGTGGTGGGATGGAACTTGTTGATGTCATCGTATAGTTGTTTCAGTGATTGTTCGCCGTGAGGCTTTGAGATGTGGAGGCTCTGGAGAGGGTACAGAAAGATTTACCAGGATGTTGCCTGGTATGGAGGATTATGAGGAGAGGTTGGAGAAACTTGGTTTGTTCTCACTGGAACGACGGAGGTTGAGGGGCGACCTGATAGAAGTCTACAAGATTATGCGGGGCATGGACAGAGTGGATAGTGAGAAGCTTTTTCCCAGGGTGGAAGAGTCAATTACTAGGGGGCATAGGTTTAAGGTGCGAGGGGCAAGGTTTAAAGGAGATGTACGAGGCACGGTTTTTACACAGAGGGTGTTGGGTGCCTGGAACCCGTTGCCGGGGGAGGTAGTGGAAGCAGATACGATAGTGAGTTTTAAGGGGCGTCTGGACAAATACACGAATAGGATGGGAATAGAAGGATATGGTCCCCGGAAGGGTAGGGGGTTTTAGTTCAGTCGGGCAGCATGGTCGGTGCAGGCTTGGAGGGCCGAAGGGCCTGTTCCTGTGCTGTAATTGTCTTTGTTCTTTGTTCTTTGAGTCCAAAGGAACATTCTGGCTGCTCGTGTGCTGAGAATGCGCGTCATCAGTATAAATGGCTATTTACTCGAGGGCTAAATTTAGACGTGTTTAATTTGGTTCCATTTGTAAAACCGAAGCTATCGAATGCTATTTTAATATTGTCTTTCATGGTAGCAATTCATTCTCCTGTTTAGCATAAGAGTGTGAAGGAGCTGGATTAGCATCAGGAATGAAGCAGCAATTAACTTAAAGTGGTTCAGTGGATTGTTACGACGGTGTATGTTAATCCCACTCGCTCTCACCGTCATTCAGGCCAACCCCTGTAATTATATGAAACAAAAATGTTCACAGAAAAATCAGAGAGGTGTAAAAATTACAGATGTTAAATTTAATCAGAACTCTTTTGTTTTAAAATAAAGGTCTGATGGGTAAAATTGAAAATTAGCGCAGTTCTGTAAAGTTCTAGCAGCCTCACACTGACATTCTGCTGGAGGTGAATGAAACGTCTTTCAAAGTTATTTGCTTTAGGTCGTTGGTAGGTATTGTGTGTCTATAAAAAGAGCCAGTAGCTGACTCTTCATAGAAATAGAATCCCTACAGCACAGAAGGAGGCCATTCAGCCCACTGACAACAATCCCACCCCAGGCCCTATCCCCACAACCCCACACATTTACCCTGCTAATCCATTTAACCTACACACCCCAGGACACTAAGGAGCAATTTAACATGGCCAATCAACACATACATTTGGGGTGGCACGGTGGTTAGCACTGCTGCCTCACAGCGCTGGGGACCCGTGTTTGATTCTCGGCTTGGGTCACCGTCTGTGTGGAGTTTGCACATTCTCCCAGTGTCTGCGTGGGTTTCCTCCGGGTGCTCCGGTTTCCTCCCACCGTCCAAAGATGTGCGGGTTAGGTTGATTGGCCGTGCTAAATTGCCCCTTAGTGTCAGGGGGACTGGCTAGGGTAAATGCCTGGGATTATGGGATAGGGCCTGGGTGGGCTTCTGGTCAGTGTAGACTCGATGGGCCGAATGGCCTCCTTCATAACTGTAGGATTCAATGATTCTATGATCTTTGGACTGTGGGATGAAACCGGAGCACCCGGAGGAAACCCACACAGACACAAGGAGACTGTGCTGACTCCACACAGATAGTGACCTGAGTCGGAATTAAACCCGAGTCCCTGGCGCTGTGAGACAGCCGTGCTAACCACTGTGCCTCCAGTCATGGATCTAAGTCTTGTTTCTAAGCCTTTGGGTCTCTTGGCTCTCAGTGGTTAAAGATCCCAAATTGAAAAGGTCAAAACACAATATTTAATGTTCAAACTTTGTTCTTATCAAGGCAAGAGATAACTAAATGGAACAGATGATCGATGTACGTGATGGTAGCAAAGTGGCAATGTGTGGTGTACCACTGGACTAATAATCCAGATACCCTAACTAACGGGCTGGAGACATCGGTTCGAATTCGACCGGGGCCGTGGGGATAAATCTGGACTTGAAAGCTAGTCTCAGTAACAGTCTCCGTGTAACCACCATTGATTCTCATAAAAATCCATCTGGTTGACTCATGTCCTCACCCGGTCTGGCCTACACGTGACTCCAGACCCATGTGGTTGACTCTTCACTTCCCTCTGAAATGGTTATGCAAGCCACTCAGTTCAAGGCCAGTTAGGAATGCTGGCCTTGCCATGAAAGGATATAAAGGCATTGCTGCTTGAACACCAGCAACAGAAGAGAAACATCCATTGTATCAGAATCCTGGGCGGGATTTTTCTCTCTCTCTGCAGTGTATTTCACGGCAGTAGGAGGTGGTGCATCGCTCACTGACAGCAGGGTCTTACGGTCCCGTCCTTGTCAACAGGGTTTCCCGTTGAATACACCCCTTTGTGCTTGGGATGCCACAGTGAGAGGTGCACTGTGGCCTGGACCGTAAGACCCCACTGGCATAAGCGACAGCCAGATTTTGGTTTTCCATATTCCCTACGGCTCCTAATGGTGCTACATCCTGGACAGTTTTACCCTATAGTTTGTTCAGAATGTGGTTGCCACGGTTCAATTCAAGGAGCCAAAAGCAAAATGCTGCTGATGTTGTAATTAAAGTAGAAGGGCAGCACGGTGGTTAGCACTGCTGCCTCACAGTGCCAAGGACCCGGGTTCGATTCCCGGCTTGGGTCACTGTCTGTGTCTCCCCGTGTCTGCGTGGGTTTCCTCCGGGTGCTCTGGTTTCCTCCCACCGTCCAAAGATGTGCGGGTTAGGTGGATTGGCCTTGCTAAAATGCCCCTTAGTGTCAGGGGGACTAGCTAGAGTAAATGCATTGGGTTATGGAGTTAGGGCCTGGGTGGGATTGTTGTTAATGTGGACTCCATGGGCCGAATGGCTTTCCTCCGGGTGCTCCAGTTTCCTCCCACATTCCGAAAGACGTGCTGGTTAGGTGCATTGGTAGTGCTAAATTCTGCCTCAGTGTACCCGAACAGGTGCCGGAGTGTGGCAATGAGAGGATTTTCACGGTAACTTCATTGCAGTGTTAATGTAAGCCTACTTGTGACACTGATAAATAAACTTAAAACTCCAACTTTGATTTAAAAAAAATTTACCCAGGATTTGATTCTGGGATCTTCCCGTGGTGCAGTCGCCAGGCAAGGGAGAGAGAGATACGGAGTGAACATTTCAATGATCTTTCATCAAGTCAACAAGTACCTCTTTAACATATCAGAGGTGTCATTCCAATCTAGCTGAAATGGATTCAAACTGAAACTGCGAGAGTTCTGACTCACTGTACCACTCAGGCTTATCTTGTCCAGCCTACTCTCAGGCAGTCATGTTGAGTGCTTCTCATCATCAATTTACCCTGTGGCTGGTTAAAACAAAAGCTTAATTAATCACCAAATATTCTGTAGTCGTTGAGGCCCACCGTCTGAGCAAGCTTCCTGTGGCTGTGATGGAGCTTTTCTTATTATTTTACGGGGACAGGATTCTGGGTGATAACCTATAAATATTCTTTCAAACATCAGGTTTGCCCATGTTATGGAGTTATTACGATGAATGATACTTTACCAGATGATTTTAACCCTTAACATCAAACAAACGCCATCATTTTTCGTAGAATCCTTACAGTGCAGAAGGAGGCCATTTGATCCATTGAGTCCGCTCTGACTCTCTGACAGAGTATTTTGCTCAGGCCCTGTCCCTGGAATCCCACAGATATACCTTGGCCAATCCACCTAACCTACACATCTTTAGGCACTAAAGGGCAACTTAGCATGGCCAATCCACCTAACCCACACATCCTTAGACACTAAGGGGCAATTTAGCATGGTCAATCCACCTAACCCACACATCTTTAGACACTAAGGGGCAATTTAGCATGGCCAATCCACCTAACCCACACATCTTTAGACACTAAGGGGCAATTTAGCATGGCCAATCCACCTAACCCACACATCTTTGGACACTAAGGGGCAATTTAGCATGGCCAATCCACCTAAACTACATAGCTTTGGACACTAAGGGGCAATTTAGCATGGCCAATCCACCGAAACTACACATCTCTGGACACTAAGGGGCAATTTAGCATGGCCAATCCACCTAACCTGCACATCTTTGGATGCTAAGGGGCAATTTAGCATGGCCAATCCACCTAACCCACACATCTTTGGACACTGAGGGGCAATTTACCATGGCCAAGCCACCTAGCCTGCACATCTTGGGACTCTGGAAGGAAACTGGAGCCCCCGGTGGAAACCCACACGGACATGGGGAGAACGTGCAAACTCCACACAGACAGTCACCCAAGGCCGGAATTGAACCCGGGTCCCTGGCGCTGCGAGGCTGCAGTGCTAACCGCTGTTCCACCGTGCCGCTTCTGTGTTGTAGCATTATTAAATCAGCTGAATTTGAATTAATCTGTGTAAACCAATGGCATGGCTTATTTACTGACATTCAAAAGCCACAGAATGGAATAAGATTACTTTCTTCAATGCTATTTTGCTGCATTGTTGCAGTTGGGTTTTAACTGCTAAAAACATTGGCTCATGCAGAACTCAAAGGCTTGCTTTAGAGTCAAGTGTTGAACTTTCAAGTCCCACTCCAATGCTTGAGCACTTAATTGAATCGGTAGCAAGAAGTTGCTTCATTATTCAAAGTGTTACCTTTCAAATTACGTAATAAAACCTGGAATAGTCAATTTTTTTTATTCATTCATTGGGATGTGGGTGTCATTGGCTGGCCAGCATTTATTGCCCTTCCCTAGTTGCCCAGAGGACAGTTGAGAGTCAACCACATTGCTATGGCTCTGAGTCACATGTAGGCCAGACCCGGTAAGGACAGCAGATTTCCTTCCTTAAAGGACATTAATGAACCAGATAGGTTTTTCCGGCAATTGACAATGGTTTCATAGTCATCAGTAGATTCTTAATTCCAGATTTTTATTTATTGAATTCAAATTCCACCATCTGCTGTGGCGGGATTCGAACCCGGGTCTCCAGAACATTAGTTGAGTTTCTGGATTAATAGCCTGGAGATAATACCACTAGGCCATTGCCTCCCCGATTTGTTAATGGTGAAACTGCTTGAGGGAGCACAATGTCAAGGCATTATGGTACAAAGGGTAACAGCACTTCACAATGATCACGTTGTAGAAGACTAGCGATAATACCACTCAGCCATCGTCTTCCCTTCAATTAATAAATCATACAATGGAAGAAGAGAGGATAAATATTTCCATTCATATAGAACCTCTCATGGCCTGAGGTCATCCCCCAAACTTACAGCAAATGAAGAACTCCGAGTCAGAAAAACAGAAAATGCTGGAAAATCTCAGCAGGTCTGACAGCATCTGTGGAGAGAGAATGGAGCCAACGTTTCGAGTCTGGATGCCTATCCCCTCCACCCGCTGCCTTGGCCGTCATTCATTCTCAACCAACCTGACCGAAACAGGTTAACAGAGATTTATTTCATTGCAATTTGCACGCAAAGTAACTGCTAGGCGAAACAGCAGTGAATACACTTCAGGGTTATTGAGTGTAAAGCACAATGCAACCCTCTGATGATACGAAAGCTGTGATACAATTGTTATTCCTCCCTTTTCCTTTCATTCCCTCCACAGTCGCTTGTTTAATTTTTTTTCCAAAACACAAATTAGTTTAGTTTATTTATTCATGCCACAAGTAGGCTTACATTAACACTGCAGTGAAGTTACTGTGAAAATCCCCAAGTCACCACACTCCGGCACCTGTTCGGGTACACTGAGGGAGAATTTAGCACGGCCAATGCACCTAACCAGCACGTCTTTTGGACTGTGGGAGGAAACTGGAAACCCGGACCCACAGACACGGGGAGAATGTGCAAACTCCGCACAGACAGTGACCCAAGCCGGGATTTGAACCCGGGTCCCTGGTGCTGTGAGGCAGCAGTGCTAACTACTGTGCCACCGTGCTACCAAATATATTGTTTGAGTCAAGTTTAGCTGCATATGGATTTCCACCAACGCTTGTCATTCTATCCATCTTTAAAACTCTGCACTGAAAGAGCTTGCTAATCAACCTTCAGTCATTCTTAACATGCCAACTCTCAGAATGCTTCTGTATCTGGCCAACGAAAGGTAAGACTGACAGTTTCTATTGGGCTGGAGTCGATTATTCTGCCTGTCTCCTGTCTCACTTCAGCCAATGAAAATGCTGCCACATTCCAGTGGCATCTGGAAACATTTTTGGCACGCCCTTTGCTAATGCTGGGACAAGATGGCATGACATCATCCCATCGGTGCTACTGGTTACAATGTCATGAACTTATGACCTGTTTATTGCCAACATTTTTTGTTTTTGTTGCGTTGGGTGTTCTGCGCATCACAATGTTACTCCCTCAGTGATATCACAGCGCAGTTAGGCAGTGCATGCACAGTGGTCAATTTGTGATAGAATCCATAAAACCATAGAATCCATACAGTGCAGAAGAAGGCCATTCGGCCCATCGAGAGTATGCACCGATTTGTTGAAAGAGCATCTTTCCCAGGCCCACACTCCCATTCTTGTCCCGTTAGCCCACACATTTACCATGGCCAGTCCACATAACCTATACATCTTTGGACACTAAGTTAGGGCATCATGACTGACACAGGCTTAGAGGGCCTGTTGCTGTGCTGTACTTTTCTTTGTTCTTTGTTCTTATCTTTGGACACTAAGGGGCAATTTAGCATGGCCAATCCACCTAACCTGCACATCTTTGGACACTAAGGGGCAATTTACCATGGCCAATCCACCTAACCTGCACATCTTTGGACACCAGGGGGCAATTTAGCATGGCCAATCCACCTAACCTGCACATCTTTGGACACTAAGGGGCAATTTACCATGGCCAATCCACCTAACCTGCACATCTTTGGACACCAGGGGGCAATTTAGCATGGCCAATCCACCTAACCTGCACATCTTTGGACACTAAGGGGCAATTTACCATGGCCAATCCACCTAACCTGCACATCTTTGGACACAGGGGGCAATTTAGCATGGCCAATCCACCTAACCTGCACATCTTTGGACACTAAGGGGCAACTTAGCATGGCCAATCCACCTAACCTGCACATCTTTGGACACCAGGGGGCAATTTACCATGGCCAATCCACCTAACCTGCACATTTTTGGACACCAGGGGGCAATTTAGCATGGCCAATCCACCTAACCTGCACATCTTTGGACACCAGGGGGCAATTTAGCATGGCCAATCCACCTAACCTGCACATCTTTGGACACTAAGGGGCAACGTAGCGTGGCCAATCCACCTAACCTGCACATCTTTGGACACCAAGGGGCAATTTACCATGGCCAATTCACCTAACCTGCACATCTTTGGACACTAAGGGGCAATTCAACATAGACAATCCGCCTAACCTGCACATCTTTGGACACCAGAGGACAATTTAGCATAGACAATCCACCTAACCTGCGCATCTTTAGACTGTGGGAGGAAACCTGAGCACCCGGAGGAAACCCACACCCTTCATAGGCGCTATCATCTGAAATGCAATTAATCACCAGTTCCTAGGAAAACTAGTCATGTGAACACATTGTAAATTTGGGATCGGGGGGCGGGGAGCTCTCGTGGAGACCAGGAGCCTGATATTTATTGATTAATGGAAGTGCAGCAACGTCTCAGACAGCGCAATCCCACTCGCAGATTAGCTGACGCAGAACAAATTAAATTAGGTTTGAGATGCATTTAGCCGAAGACTCACTCACCTGAGAATTCATCAGTCATACAATTGTAATTATAGATGAAAAAGTTGAGAGGTTTTTTAATCAATTCAGTTTGAGTAAAGGAATAGGCATCAAGTAGGGATGTAATTAATCTTCCCGTGCTGTCTTCAATTCTTATCAAATTTATTTTAGTATCACTGCGTTCAAAGATCTTTTCAAAAGTATAAAAAGCCATTTCCAACTGTGTGGCTTGAAAGGTTCCGTCCGAAAAAGATTTAAAATTGAATCGTGGTTTTCCTTTATGGATCGATACATGCAGTTTTGCTGATAGTTATGGATCTCTGGAGTTGAGCTATTTTATATGTCAGTCTTTGATAATCATGCTGATTTTTAAATGTTATTAAATAAAAGGACAGCAGTATCCAACTGATCTCCTGCTGTCACCTTTTATCGCTTCAGTTTGTCAGAGTTGCAAGTTTCTGAATGTATATATATATCGTTTTTAATTTTAAAGCCCGCATCCTGTGTCATGTTGACCATAAAAAATTCAGCTGCACTTGAGATATTGGAAATTGGAAGTTATATTTATTGACCGTGCTATTCTTTAGCTATCAGTGACGCATTATTACTCAATAAATTTCCAGCGACGGGGACATAGTCATTAATCTGGCAGTGCGGATGTTCATCTTGAATTAATGCTTCGGAATGTGTTATCCACCAGTAGCTGCTAATGACAGGCCGTTAAAAAGCTTACAAATGTATCTGAATAAAGCCATTCTGTCACATACCCATTATCCACAGACAATTCAGTAAACTAGGCGATTTCAAGGCCTGTAACTGTTCTGAGGGTCAGGCGGTGATTATAAATCGCTAACTCTTGTAGGAGATTAACGCTATCAGTGGCTGCCATGTATCATTTCTTTTATTCTTTCATGGGACATGGGCGTCACTGGCTGGCCAGCATTTATTGCCCTGATTGCCCTTGAGAAGGTGATGGTGAGCCACCTTCTTGAACAGCTGCAGTCTGTGTTGTGAAGGTCCACCCGCACTGCTGTTAGGGAGGGAGTTCCAGGAATTTGACCCACCGACAGTGTGGAAAGAGGCCATTCGGCCCATCGAGTCTGCACCAACTCGACGAAAGAGCATCTCACCCAGGCCCTCCTCCCGCCCCATCCCCGTAACTCTGCACATTTAGCACGGTCAATCCACCTAACCTTCACATCTTTGGACACTAAGGGGCAATTTAGCATGGCCAATCCCCCTAACCTGCACATCTTTGGACACTAAGGGGCAATTTAGCATGACCAATCCCCCTAACCTGCACATCTTTGGACACTAAGGGGCAACTTAACATGGCCAATTGACTAACCCACAAATCCTTGGACACTAAGGGGCAATTTAGCATGGCCAATTCACCTAACTTGTACATCTTTGGACACTAAGGGGCAATTTAGCATGGCCAATCCACCTAACCTGCACATCTTTGAACACTAAGGGACAATTTAGCATAGCCAATCCACCCAACTGCACGAACCAGTGGTTTGGACGAGGAATGTGACAATGTTTTCTCAGACGCAAAAAAGAAAAGGCAAGTCGTCCAAAGCTGATTATTGTCCCTAGCCCTGTTGCTGAGGCTCAGACAGGACTATAATCTGCACCTAGTCAAATGGCCTCATAAAGTCACTGACAGCTAGAGAGTGGCTCCAAAGGACATACCCGTAGAATAATCCATGATTTAATTGTCTGAGGAGAGATGGGGAGAATGATGGAGGCGAGGAAGTGAATATGTTTTAGGCATTTTTGTTCCCAGATGTTATCCATTCCAGTGTACTATCACTTCCACAAAATAAAGAACGTGCCATGTCTTAAAGGCACGTTGTGTTAGATAGTGTGTGACACCCTATTATAGAAAGGATATTATTAAACTAGAAAGAGTGCAGAAAAGATTTACTAGGATGCTGCCAGGACTTGATGGTTTGAGTTATAAGGAGAGGCTGGATAGACTGGGACTTTTTTCCCTGGAGCGTAGGAGGCTGAGGGGTGATCTTATAGAGGTCTATAAAATAATGAGGGGCATAGATTAGGTAGATAGTCAACATCTTTTCCCAAAGGTAGGGGAGTCTAAAACTAGAGGGCATAGGTTTAAGGTGAGAGGGGAGAGAGACAAAAGGGTCCAGAGGGGCATTTTTTTCACACAGAGGGTGGTGAGTGTCTGCAATGAGGTAATAGTGGAGGCGGGAACAATTTTGAGTCTTAAAAAGTATTTAGACAGTTACATGGGTAAGATGGGTATAGAGGGATATGGGCCAAATGTTGGCATTCTTTCTGGTTGTATCACAGCTTGGTATGGGCTCCTGCTCTGCTCAAGACCGCAAGAAACTACAAAAGGTCGTGAATGAAGCCCAATCCATCACGCAAACCAGCCTCCCATCCATTGACTCTGTCTACACTTCCCGCTGCCTTGGCAAAGCAGCCAGCATAATTAAGAAACCCACGCACCCCGGACATTCTCTCTTCCACCTTCTTCCGTCTGGAAAAAGATACAAAAGTCTGAGGTCACATAACAACCAACACAAGAACAGCTTCTTCCCTGCTGCCGCCAGACTTTTGAATGGACCTACCTTGCATTAAGTTAATCTTTCTCTACACCCTAGCTATGACTGTGACACTACATTCTGCACTCTCTCATTTCCTTCTCTATGAATGGTATGCTTTGTCTGTATAGCGTGCAAGAAACAATACTTTTCACTGTATACCAATACTTGTGACAGTAATAAATCAAATCAGATCAATTGGGGCCAGCTTAGTGGTTTAAAAACAAGGGTGGCATGCACATGTTGGAGCGAAGGGCCTGTTTCCATGCTGTAAACCTCTATGACTCCATGACAACTCAACAGAACCCCACTTGGCCTCTGCTGCATTTTATCCCTGTGTGTTTCTCACCAGTTTGCCTCTCTGTTTGATGCAGGGAACCTGATGGTGTTGTGGTCAACTTGCCGCATGTCAGTATTCAAGTCCGTCACAAACCGGTTCATCAAAAACCTGGCCTGCGCTGGAATCTGTGCCAGTGTTTTCTGTGTGCCTTTCGATATTGTCCTGAGCGCCAGTCCGCACTGCTGCTGGTGGATCTACACACTGCTCTTCTGCAAGATTATCAAATTCTTGCACAAGGTCTTCTGTTCCGTCACTGTCCTCAGCTTTACTGTCATTGCATTGGACAGGTAGGTCACATCTTATTACTAGACTGCTATAATACGCTCTCAGTAATTCTGTGGAAGATAATGGAGTTATCGTAATAAATTTAGGCAAATATGTTTGCTGAAATCTTGTTGGCGTTTACACTGGTGGAATCATACGGCCTCTCCGATGGTGCATCCCAGCTGTAAGTTTCCCAGTGAGTAGGGGAAACCCCTTTGATACTGGCGGGGCCATGAGATCCTGCTGCCAGCAAGCAGCTGCTGTCGCCCAGTGCCTCCAAACCCACCATGGAGAGAAATATCGTGCCCAGCGTTTTGTTTCTTTAACAGGACATGGGCGTCGCTGGCTGGGCCAGCATTTATTGCCCATCCCTAGTTGCCATTGCACTGAGTGACTTGCTGAGCCGTTTCAGAGGGAAGTTAAGAGTCAACCACATCGCTGCGCGTCTGGAGTTACGTGTAGGCCAGACCGGGTAAGGATGGCAGATTTCCTTCCTTAAAGGGCATTATGAACCAGATGGTTTTTTATCCATAGGAGTGAAGAGTTTGTCATATAAGGAGCGGTTGAGGAGTTGGGGGTCTGTACTCGATGGAGTTTAGAAGGATGAGGGGGGATCTAATTTCGACTTACAGGATACTGCGAGGCCTAGATAAAGTGGACGTGGAGAGGATGTTTCCACTAGTGGGAGAGACTAGAACGCGAGGGCACAACCTCAGAGTGAAGGGACGCTCCTTTAAAATTGAGATGAGGAGGAATTTCTTCAGCCAGAGAGTGGTGAATCTGTGGAACTCATTGCCGCAGAGGGCTGTGGAGGCTGGGTCATTGAGTGTCTTTAAGACAGAGAGAGATAGGTTCTTGATCAATAAGGGGACCAAGGGTTATGGGGAGAAGGCAGGGGAATGGGGATGAGAATCAGATCAGCCATGATTGAATGGCGGAGCAGACTCGATGGGCCGAATGGCCTAATTCTGCTCCTATATCCAGATTTATTAATTTAATTTAAATTCTGTCAGCTGCTGTGGTGAGATTTGAATCCAGAGCATTGGCCTGAGCCTCTGGGTTTCTATTCCAGTGACATTACCACGATGCCACCAGCTCCTCATCTGATTTATAATGTAATTTATCAATTAAATTGATGAATAATCAAAGGTTAAATCACTTCGTGCGGGCAGATTTTTATTTTCTGATGACGATCTAGATTTGATATGGAATATCACAAAAACATTACTTTTAAATTCTGCTGTAGTTACAAACTGGCATTACTAATATTTTGGTCTTCATTCTAAGCTTAAAGTTTATTTATTAGAATCATAGAATCCTACAGTGCAGAAGGAGGCCATTCGGCCCATCGAGTCTGAACCGACCACAATCCCACCCAGGCCGTATCCCCATAATCCCGTGCATTCCCTAGCTAGTCCCCCTGACACTAAGGGGCAATTTTGCATGGCCAATCCGCACTTCTTTGGACTGTGGGAGGAAACCGGAGCACCCGGAGGAAACCCACGCAGACATGGGGGGAATGTGCAAACTCCACACAGACAGTGACTCAAGCTGGGAGCCAAACCCGGATCCCTGGCGCTGTGAGGCAGCAGTGCTAATCGCTGTGCCATCCGTTCCTGAGCCTCCAATAATGATGGAAAAAATAAATCTAGTCTTTTATTGTAGGAATAGGCAAATCAATTAATCCAGTTTTGGAGCTGCTATTTGGCTGCTAGATTTCAAAAGGGTCCAACGAATGCAGCAGCATCAAAATACAGTCGACTGATGTGTGGTGACATTTAGAAGTCACTGCTATGTTAAAGGTGCCATATAAATCAAGGCTGTTATAAAAATATTATCTTTGGTGACTTTCATGTTTACTGCCTGCTCTAATTCACTGTTTTGAGGTTCAAGTAGTCACAAGTAAGGCTTACATTAACACTGCAGTGAAGTTACTGTGAAAATCCCCTAGCCACCACTTTCCGGCACCTGTTCGGGTACACTGAGGGAGAATTTAGCATGGCTGACACACCTAACCAGCACGCCTTTCAGACTGTGGGAAGAAACCGGAGCACCCGGAGGAAACCCACGCAGACACGGGGCGAACATGCAGACTCCATGCAGAGAATGACCCAAGCCGGGAATCGAACATGGGTCCCTGGCGCTGTGAGGCAGCAGCACTAACAACAGTGCCACTGTGCCGCCCTGTTCTTTTTTAATATTTTATTTATTAGTCACAAGTAAGCCTTACATTAACACTGCAATGAAGTTACTGTGAAATTCCCCTAATCGTCACACTTCGACGCCTGTTCGGGTCAATGCACCCTAACCAGCACGTCTTTCAGAATGTGGGAGGAAACCGGAGCACCCGGAGGAAACCCACGCAGATACGGGGAGAACGTGCAAACTCCACACAGACAGTGACCCAAGCCGGGAATCGAACCCGAGTCCCTGACGCTGTGAGGCAACAGTGCTAACCACTGTGTCACTATGCTGCCCTAATTCTAATTCATAATGAATGTATTTGCCATTTTTAACTGCTGTTAAAATGGACGTGATATTATATAGTGGGCTTTGTGATACTTAACTAAAAATTAAATAAAAGGTGCTTCACAGGTAGCTGTGGCCTGTAGTAAATAACGATATAATAAAGCTGATAACTTGTGATGACAGTGTGTTGCAGTTTACTCAGGGAGTCCCGGTTGCTGTGGTAACATGTACTTTTAAATGTGTGTTATAGTGTGGAGCTGTAATAGTGATGGTAGAGGTTCCAACTTCCTTTCCATCACATGGTTATGTGGCATCTCTCCCACTCTTACCGCCTGCCATTGGTATGTGTTGGAAAGAGCAGCACAGTGGATAAGGGCTGCACGGTGGCACGGTGGTTAGCATTGCTGTCTCACAGCTCCAGGGACACGGATTTAATTCTGGCCTTGGGCGTCTGACAGTGTGGAGTTTGCACGTTCTCCCCATGTCTGAGTGGGTTTCCTCTGGGTGCTCCGGTTTCCTCCCGCATTCCAAAGACATGCTGGTTAGATACATTGGCCGTGCTAAATTTCCACTAAATGTCCCAAGCTGTGTAGATTAGGGGGATTAGCCATGGGAAATGTGTAGAGTTACAGGGATAGGTCAGGGGAGAGGGTCTGGGTAAAACTCTCTGTCAGGGAGTTGGTACAGACCTGGTGGGCCGAATGGCCTTTTTTGCACTGTAGGGATTCTATGATTCTCAAATCCGGACACTGGCTGGAATTCTACCGCCTCGCCTGCCACAAAATGTCCGTTGACCTCAGGTGGGAACATCCAGTCCCGCTCAAGCAAGGTTGTAAAACCCGCCCATTGTGTCAGAAGATGACCTACGCGGAGGATGTGAAATCATGACTGAAAAGCACGAATGTTGCGAATGGAAATATTTATTAATCAACAGTTGGTTATCATGAAATTAAACAACAGAATTGTTAATTCTTTTGGTCCTGTAGCAACATCATCGCATTTAAAGTTTATAAAGTTTATTAGTGTCACAAGTAAGGCTTACATTGACACTGCAATGAAGTTACTGTGAAATTCCCCTAGTCACCACACTCCGGCGCCTGTTCGGGTCAGTGCACCTAACCAGCACGTCGTTCAGAATGTGGGAGGAAACCGGAGCACCCGGAGGAAACCCACGCAGACACGGGGAGAATGTGCAAACTTCACACAGACAGTGACCCGAGCCGGGAATTGAACCTGGGTCCCTGGCGCTGTGAGGCAGCAATGCTAACCACTGTGCCATCGTGCTGCCCCGCCTCAAAGCACACCTCCTATTTCCTCTGTCTTTTTCCTTTACTGGGAACATCGATTTTAACCTCTCCCTGTCTCTCTCTGTTTATTTTAACCTCTCTCTGTCTCTCTCTGTTTATTTTAACCTCTCCGTGTCTCTCTTGCTTCTCCCAAGGTTTCTTGTGCCCTTTTTGTATTTTCTCTTTCGGTGTGGGCACATTGGGACTTTTGTCTTCAGCTCCAAGTCCCGTTGGTCAATGCGCAAGGGCCTGACCAACGTTAAAAATCTAAACTGTGCGTGTGCAGCTCTTTCCCAGTCGGCGCACGCGCGGGAGGCCCGAGATTCACCGGGTCTTGGAGATGCCGACCACAGAACTGAAGACAAAGATTAGTTTTAGTTTAATTTTGAATAGTTTGAATAGCGTCATAGAGTCACAGAGGTTTACAGTGTGGAAACAGGCCTTTCGGCCCAACTTGTCCATGCTGCCTTTTTTTTAACCACTAAGCTAGTCCCAATTATCCGAGAATCTTTTCTCGTGGCACATTTGGGGGATCTTCACGGCACACCACTACGCCATGACACACTGGTTGGTAACCACTGCTCTATATAACAATGGGAGCCCTGTTATGTAACTTTATTGTTAACTGAACTGGGCTCAGAAGAGTTGTGATATTAAATCTGGTACAGGATATTTTTACTGATTTGATTTGCTTTGACTTATTATTATCACATGTATTGGGATACAGTGAAAAGTATTGTTTCTTGTGTGCTATACAGACAAAACATACCATTCATAGAGTACATAGGGGAGAAGGAAAGGGTGCAGAATGTAGTGTTACAATCATAGCTAGAGTGTAGAGAAAGATCAGCTTAATACGAGGTGGGTCCATTCAAAAGTCTGATGGCAGCAGGGAAGAAGCTGTTCTTGAGTCTGTTGGTACGTGGCCTCAGACTTTTGTATCTTTTTCCCAATGAAAGAAGGTGGAAGAGAGTATGTCCGGGGTATGTGGGATCCTTGATTATGCTGGCTGCTTTTCCCGAGGCAGTGGGAAGTTGTAGACGGAGTCAATGGATGGGAGGCTGGTTTGCATGATGGACTGGGCTTGATTCATGACCCTTTGTAGTTTCTTGCGGTCTTGGGCAAAGGAGGAGCCATACCAAGCTGTGATACAACCAGAAAGAATGCTTTCTATGATGCATCTGTATACGTTGGTGGGACTTGTAGTGGACATGCCAAATTTCCTTAGCATCCTGAGACAGTAGAGGCACTGGTGGGCTTTCCTAACTATAGCGTCGACACGGGAGGACCAGGACAGGTTGTTGGTGATCTGGACACCTAAAAACTTGAAGCAGGAATTTCTCTTTGGCTGCGAATGTAAGCCTATTTGTTTTCCTGCTGTTTGATTTGAAACAATTGCAGGGTTCTAATCCTACAGCTGCTCACAATTTTGTTATTCCTCACCAGGAGACTAGTTTCAGGTCCGACGCTTTCTTTGAAAGCTGCCAGCCAGCAGCTGACATCAGGCCACTCCTACAGCTAAATTAAGCAACACTATTCTATTTTTAAGCTGTAATCCAATCCGAGTGATTTGATATTGCTTGGAAAGCAGCCTCTGTGGCCCACGCAATTACATAATCACCCCGGGAATCCTTTGATGAAAGCTAATTGTCGTTTACCAGTGCGAGATAGAAATGTCAATGGTGAATATATCCTTTGCCTTTGTGGGGTTGAGAACTTACCACTGTGCAGTAGAGTGACTCACAATTATTAATTCTGAAAGGATAATTGTTGTGATACCAAAGTTGCAATACCAAATATTTCTTCTTTATTTGAGTTTTTCAGCTTTTGTAATTGGAGAAACACACTCGGCATTGCTACTTGTCATACTTTGTTAAGAGATGTGGGTGGTCTTCATAGTGGTGTCCCCGAACTGGAAACATGTTCAGGATGCTTCTGGCCACATTCAGCGTGGATCGTGCTGTCAGGACGCATCTGTGGGCATGCAGAGCCTGCACAGAAGCCTGTGGAGTGGGCCAATCATCAAGTCAAGCAGCCTCTAACGCTGACTTGACGTATTATCGGCTCTTTTAGGCTGCAGGCTCAGGCACTACTGCCTCCAAGCTGAATGCGGGCCAACCTCACTGCTGCCTCACAGTGCCAAGGACCCGGGTTCAGTTCCCGGCTTGAGTGACTGTCTGTGTGGAGTTTGCACATTCTCCCCGTGTCTGCCTGGGTTTCCTCCGGGTGCCCTGGTTTCCGCCCACAGTCTGAAAGACGTGCTGGTTAGATGTATTAACCCAAACAGGTGCCGGAGTGTGGCAACTAGGGGATTTTCCCAGTAACTTCATTGCAGTGTTAATGTAAGCCTATCTGTGACACTAATAAATAAACTTTAAACTTTAACTTTAACCGGAGTTGGCATGAACCCTGATCTTGGAGCTACTCCCCTCCCGTCAACATTGACTATCCCTGGCATTTGCCAGGGCTTTCTCCTCTTAGCAGCAGATTAGCTTGGGTGTCTACCTCCTGGATATATCCTTCCTTTGTCGTTACCAGTTGCCAGCACAGCAGAAGTGACAGGCAGCAATTGTCCCGATGACAGTGATGAGCAAGTGTTGACATGTAGCTCATGCTGGATGTGATGACATTTACCTGCGTCGTGCAGCTTCATTCAAAGGGACCATTATTTCGACCTGAATGTCTGCAAAGACGTGAGTGAAGGGACATTTCTCGGGAAAGGGCGCTAATTGCACCCTGCGCTTAATGGGCATTCAAAAGCAAGCATTGCAAGTAATTTAAGACAGTGTGAGGGAAGATAATTGTGAGTCTCGTTAGTGTTCCGTGCACCGAATTAATGGAGTGGAATTAATTTTTCTTATTTGGCCGTCCTGGTAAAGTAATTACGCTTCTCTCGGTATTGCTTACAGATGTGGAGGTCTCCCTGCAGTCCAGCCCTCCCACACTATTCAAGTTGATGGTTTTTGTTTCCTTGTAATATGTTTGTGGATACACTCGCTCTCACAGCGTGAGTTACACACTTTTAAAGATTGTCACGTTACCCTCACCTTCTGTTTGAGATTTGTACGAGGATGCCACCAGGACTTGATGGTTTGAGTTATAAGGAGAGGCTGGATAGACTGGGACTTTTTTCCCTGGTGCGTAGGAGGCTTAGGGGTGATCTTATAGAGGTCTATAAAATAATGAGGGGAATAGATCAGTTAGATGGTCAACATCTTTCCCCAAGGATAGGGGAGTCTAAAACTAAATGGCATAGGTTTAAGGTGAGAGGGGAGAGATACAAAAGGGTCCAGAGGGGCAATTGTTTTCACACAGAGGGTGGTAAGTGTCTGGAACGAGCTGCCAGAGGTAGTAGTAGAGGCGGGTACAATTTTGTCTTTTAAAAAGCATTTAGACAGTTACATGGGTAAGGTGGGTAAAGAGGGATATGGGCCAAATGCGGGCAAGTGAGACTAGCTTAGTGGTACAAAATGGGCGGCATGGACAAGTTGGCTATTGAAGGGCCTGTTTCCATACTATAAACCTCTATGACTTTATGTTCTTTACATAGAGGGAGGTCAGGTGGTGCAGTGGGTAGTGTTATCCAGCTCTTGAATTTTTCTTTATTCATTCATGCGTCGCTGGCTGGACCCAACATTTATTGCCCATCCTTAATTGCCCTTGAGAAGGTGGTAGTGAGCCACCTTCATGAAATACTGCAGTCTATGAGATGTAGGTACACTTGCAGTGCTGTTAGAGAGGGAGCTCCAGGATTTTGACCCAGGGACAGTGGAGGACTTTGCTCAGATGTTTTCTAAGTCAATGCTGTTCTAAGTGAATAAATCAAAGTCCTTGAGGCTACCTTGAGTCGCTGAGTATCTTTGAGTGAGAAATCGTTCCTGTAGCTCTCCTTTGGACCAATTCAAAGGTCAATATATCAGCCACCATATGGAGGGCACAAAACTGGGCACAGCACTCCAGATGTAGTCTGACCAGCAACCTATAGAATGTCAACATGGTGTTCTTTGATAGATGCTGAACATTTCTAACAATCCATCCCAAAACACCGGACATTCTCTCTTCCACTGTTTTCCGTCGGGAAAAAGATACAAAAGTCTGTGGTCACGTACCAACAGACTCAAGAACAGCTTCTTCCCTGCTGCCCTCAGACTTTTGAATGAACCTACCTCGTATTAAGTTGATCTTTCTCTACACCCTAGCTATGACTGTAACACTACATTTTGCACTCTCTCCTTTCCTTCACTATGCTTTGTCTGTGTAGCAAGAAACAATATTTTTCACTGCATTTCAATAAACGTGACAATAATAAATCAAATCAAATGTTCATGTGAGCTGCAATTTCCCTATATTGGTCATGCCCCCCCTGGTAATCAGTACACAACACCACTTCTTCCTCAACCTCTTGGTGAAGGTTGCCAGGGCAGCACAGTGGCACAACGGTTAGTACTACTCCTCACAGCGCCAGGGACCCGGGTTCGATTTCCGGCTCGGGTCACTGTCTGTGTGGAGTTTGCACATTCTCCCCGTGTCTGCGTGGGTTTCCTCCGGGTGCTCCGGTTTCCTCCCACAGTCCAAATATGTGCAGGTTAGGTGAATTGGCCATGCTAAATTGCCTCTTAATGTCAGGGGGACTAGCTAGGGTAAATGCATGGGGTTATGGGGATGGGGCCTGGGTGGGATTGTGGTTGGTGCAGACTTGATGGGCTGAATGGCCTTCTTCTGCACTGTAGGTTTCTATGATCATACGATTCTATGAAAAGTGCCCAAAAATCAACTATTTTAAGATGTGTTGAAAATATTCTATCTTGGGTTTCCCACAACCGTGTCCAGTAGGCTAATCTTTAGTGCATGATTATTCTAGGACACAGATTGAAAAGCCTGGCTGGAAATGTTGCGCTGTTATGAATCTTCCCAAAATGTAGCCCATTCTTTGTGATTTTCTGACAAGTGTAGATGTCAATATGATTTCCGATGACAAGTATAGATGCATATCAGCTAACTTTGGGAATTGCATCAGACCGACAGTCTCAAGGTTGACTGAGCAGGCAAAATGTCAAAGAAGATGTATTTGAACTGTCAGATACTGTTGATGGAGAGAACTTTCTAACACTGAAATCTTCAGAGGAAGTGCCTTATTATCAAACGCTGGGAGTGTAAAGCCAACCGCAGTGGTGTGGGACTGGAGCCACATATAGGCTAATATAAAGACAACCCTTCTCTAAATTTGATTTGATTTGATTTATTATTGTCACATGTATTAACATACAGTGAAAAATATTGTTTCTTGCGCGCTATACAGACAAAACATACCGTTCATAGAGAAATCATAGAAATCATAGAAACCCTACAGTGCAGAAGGAGGCCATTCGGCCCATCGAGTCTGCACCGACCACAATCCCTCCCAGGCCCTACCCCCACATATTTACCCACTAATCCCTCTAACCTACGCATCTCAGGACTCTAAGGGGCAATTTTTAACCTGGCCCATCAACCTAACCCGCACATCTTTGGACTGTGGGAGGAAACCGGAGGACCCGGAGGAAACCCACGCAGACACGAGGAGAATGTGCAAACTCCACACAGACAGTGACCCGAGCCGGGAATCGAACCCGGGACCCTGGAGCTGTGAAGCAGCAGTGCTAACCACTGTGCTACCGGAAAGGAGAGAGTGCAGAATGTAGTGTTACAGTCATAGCTAGGGTGTAGAGAAGGATCAACTTAACGCAAGGTAAAGCGCATTAGTTAAAGCTAAAGTTTATTTATTAGTCACGAGTAGGCTCACGTTAACACTGCAATGAAGTTACTGTAAAATTTCCCTAGTCGCCATACTCCGGTGCCTGTTTGGGCACATTGAGGGAGAATTTAGCATGGCCAATGCACCTAACCGTTACGTCTTTTTGACTGCGGGAGGAAACCAGAGCACCCAGAAGAAACCCACGCAGACACGGGGAGAAAGTGCAGACTAGCACAGACAGTGACTTGAGCCGGGAATCAAACCTGCGTCCCTGGTGCTGTGAGGCAGCCGTGCTAACCAGTGTGCCACCAAAACACTGAAAGAAATTGATATCAAATTAAGCGAAATGGTTGCATCTTCACGTGCTTGGACAATAGGAATCCCAGAGTGAATTAAACTGACAACCTGTGGGTTGTTTAAAATGATTAGTGCACGATCAAACCATTGAGGAACATAAGCACTAATATCCTCTTATGATCAGTGAAAAATGCTGTAATTAGGTTGTAGAAGCCTGTGTTGTCAGCAAATGTGACGCCACTGTTTAAAAAAGAAGGTAGACAAAAGGCGGGTAACTATAGTCCAGTTAGCTTAACTTCCGTAGTAGAGAAAATGCTTGAATCTATCATGAAGGAAGAAATAGCGAGACATCTGGATATAAATTGTCCCATTGGTAAGACGCAGCATGCGTTCATGAAGGGCAGGTCATGTTTAACTAATTTGGTGGAATTCTTTGAGAACATTACATGTGCAGTAGACAATGGGGAACCTGTGGATGTGGTGTATCTGGATTTCCAGAAGGCATTTGACAAGGTGCCGCACCAAAGACTGCTACACAAGATAAAGGTGCACAGTGTTACGGGTAATGTATTAGCATGGATAGAGGATTGGTTTTTAAAGTAACTAACAGAAAACAAAGAGTGGGGGTAAATGGGCGTTTTTCTGGTTGGCGATCAGTGACTAGTGGTGTGCCTCAGGGATCAGTGTTGGGACCGCAATTGTTTATGATTTACATAGATGATTTGGAGTTGGGGACCAAGTGTAGTGTGTCAAAATTCGCAGATGACACTAAGTGTGCAGAGGACGCTGAAAGTCTGCAAAGGGATATAGATTATCCAAGTGAGTGGGCGAGGGTCTGGCAGATGGAGTACATAGAACATAGAACAGTACAGCACAGAACAGGCCCTTCGGCCCACAGATGACAGACACCAAGGTGGGTGGAAGAGCAAAGTGTGCAGAGGACGCTGAAAATCTGCAAAGGGATAGATAATCTAAGTGAGTGGGCGAGGGTCTGGCAGATGGAGTACAATGTTGGTAAATGTGAGGTCATCCATTTTGGTAGGAATAACAGCAAAATGGACTATTATTTAAATGGTAAAAAATTGCAGCATGCTGCTGTGCAGAGGGACCTGGGTGTCCTTGTGCAGGAATCTCAAGGAGTTGGTTTGCAGGTAATTAAGAAGGCAAATGGAACTTTGTCCTTCATTGCTAGAGGAATGGAGTTTAAAAACAGCGAGATTATGTTGCAGCTGTATAAGGTGCTGGTGAGGCCACACCTGGAGTACTGTGTACAGTTTTGGTCTCCTTACTTGATAAAGGATATACTGGCACTGGAGGGGGTGCAGAGGAGATTCACGAGGTTGATTCTGGAGTTGAGAGGATTGGCTTATGAGGAGACACTGAGTAGACTGGGGCTATACTCATTGGAATTCAGAAGAATGAGGGGAGATCTTATAGAAACATATAAGATTATGAAGGGAATAGATAAGATAGAAGCAGGGAAGTTGTTTGCACTGGCGGGTGAAACTAGAACTAGGAGGCATAGCCTCAAAATAAGGGGAAGCAGATTTAGGATTGAGTTGAGGAGGAACTTCTTCACACAAAGGGTTGTGAATCTGTGGAATTCCCTGCCCAGTGAAGCAGTTGAGGCTACCTCATTGAATGTTTTTAAGGCAAGGATAGATGCATTTTTGAACAGTAAAGGAATTAAGGGTTATGGTGAACAGGCGGGTAAGTGGAGCTGAGTCCACAAAAAGATCAGCCATGATCTTATTGAAAGGCGGAGCAGGCTCGAGGGGCCAGATGGCCTACTCCTGCTCCTAATTCTTATGTTCTTATGTTCTGAGCCACACATTGGGGTTGGTAGCACCCAATTATGACTCTTTGACCTTATCATTGCCCCTTCTTCTACATTTGACTCCTACCTGAATGATTGCTTAGAGGTGACTGACCTATTTTATACTAGCCAATTATTAAAATACTTTAAAAACCCTTCAAGCAGACTCGAATCCCACTTTTTACCATTTGCCTAAACAGGTTTACACTGAGGGCCAGTTTCAGAGTGGTTCACATTAGCATGAATTAGCCAATTGGAAGTAATTGTAACAAACAGCATAAAAGCTCAGAGATATAGGTCAGACTTTTCCAGCCTTACCTGCCAGGATCTTCCAGCCCTGCCATAAGTCAGCAGACCTTTAGCTGCCTCCCCGGGTCTTCCATCACGAGCGGGGCCAGAAAATCTCAGCTATGGCTGGAAAGTAAGTCTCACAACACCAGGTTAAAGTCCAACAGGTTTATTTGGAATCACGAGCTTTCGGAGCGCTGCTCCTTCCTCGGGTGAGACTCACCTGATGAAGGGGCAGTGCTCTGAAAGCTCGTGATTCCAAATAAACCTGTTGGACTTTAACCTGGTGCTGTGAAACTTCTTACTGTGCCCACCCCAGTCCAACACCGGCATCTCCACATCATAGCTGGAAAGTGCAGTGTAATCATTAAAGTAAGTAGTGTAATGGAAAATCATGAAGTGTAAGTAAGTTTTGTGTTTGCAAGTGTTACGAAATGCATCTGAAATGTGATAAGACTGTTCCTGCACGTAGATATAAAGAGATTGAAAGATTAGTGCATTCATTGATTGTTTTTTTTCCTCTCTCTCCAATTCCAGGTATTACTCTGTCCTGTATCCTTTAGAAAGGAAGATCTCAGATACAAAATCCCGGGACTTGGTGATCTACATCTGGATCCATGCAGTTTTAGCGAGTGTCCCGGTTTTCGCAGTGACTAACGTTACGGACGTTTATGCTATGTCCACGTGCAGTAGCCCATGGAGCTACTCCTTTGGGCACCTGGCTTATGTCATTGTATACAACGTCACCACGGTGATTCTGCCCATCGCAGTGGTGTTTCTGTTCATGATTCTGATCCGCAGAGCTCTGAGCACCAGCCAGAAGAAGAAGGTGATCATTGCCGCGTTACGGACTCCGCAGAACACAATTTCAATTCCATATGTCTCCCAGCGCGAGGCAGAGTTACATGCCATGCTTCTGTCCATGGTGCTGATCTTTATCGTTTGTAGCGTCCCTTATGTGGTTTTCGTGATTTACCGAACCATTCTTAACATCGCCGACGTCTCTGTCTTTTTAATTCTGACAGCAGTCTGGCTGCCCAAGGTTTCGCTGCTCACGAACCCGTTACTCTTCCTGACTGTGAACAAGTCTGTTCGGAAATGCTTGGTGGGCACCGTGGTTCAACTCCATCGTCGGTACAGCAGACGCAACGTGGTAAGCTCCGGCGGCCTCACCGACGCCACTCTGGAGCCTGGGGTGCGTTCGGGCAGTCAGCTGCTGGAAATGTTTCACATCGGGCAGCAGCAGATCTTCAAACCCTCCGAGGAGGAGGAGGACGACAACGAGATCAAGTCGCTCGCGTCGGTAGAGCACCGGCAGAAAGAGATCGCCACTACCAGCTTGGAGGTGGAACAGACGTTAGTGGAACAACTTGCCGCTCACACGAACAGTGACACGGCCGCAGTGGGGGCAGCAGCGGCTGCGCCCCCAGACTCAGATGCAATCTCTGACAAGTATGCAATGCAGTTTGGCTTTGGCCCATTTGAACTGCCTCCACAGTGGCTGTCTGAGACTCGAAACAGCAAGAAAAGGCTTTTGCCTCCCTTGGGCAACACTCCAGAAGAACTTATTCAAACGGCTGAAAAGCAACCAAAGTTCAGAACAGAGTGGAAGATAAGTCGGAATAACAAAGTCAGCATCTTTCCTAAGGTGGACACTTAGTCCTGCGAATAGGTCTAACAACAGTATTTTGGAAACTCCGCCCCTCTAGAACACACGGTATCATAGCACTGCCTACACTGTGTTGTGTATACTCTGTTGTGTGCCAAACTATTTATTTAAAAAATGAAGGATAGGTAACAACATTCCTGTAAGTTCTGATCAGAAGGACCTGTACCCAGGGCTGTTGTTCTCCTCCAAACGAAGACCTCGATTCACCATAACTTCAGAATGGTGCAGACAGTCCATATTCTGATGTGAAAGAATGAGCAGGCGGTACTTATGGTTGACATTGTTAAATCTCAAAGTGAATGACCTACTAACTGTTGGAAAATTATTTTCTTATACTATTTATATAGGATTGCTTAAACATTTTTAAAAAACTGTTGTTTGGTCTTGTTTATTGTGATGGTGAGGGGTCAAACAGCGACTGTGGAATACCGGTTAATCTGCACAAGTAACACCGTTCGATGGTTGCCCTATTCCTCTCCTGCTAACCTTTGGAATGTGGTCTTATGCTTACTCACAATCGCACAGAAGACCCCGTTTGTAATCATTTAAAATTGATTTTAAAAGATCATGTGAAGGCAGTGGTTTGGATTCTTCCGACAGTTTATCACCTTTCAATTCTTTACATCGGTTTCTTTTTAAGTTTGTTCTTGAATGCGGGCATCCCTGGCAGTTATTTCCCACTCCTCGTTGCCCTGAGGTGGTGGACGTTCCTCTTGGTCTGCTTGTCGCCACTGAGGGGCTTGCTGGGACACATCAGAGGCCAGTTCAGAGTCAATCACATTGGTGTGGGACTGGAGTCACATATAGGTCAACTGGGATGACAGTTTTCCTTCCTGAAAGAACCTGTGAGGATGTTATGACAATCCGACAGCCTCATGATAACTCTTACTGACTTCACTCCTTTATTTCTTGCTTTTGTCATTGAATCTGAATTCAAACTCTCAAATTACCATGCCAACCTTTGGACTCTGTAGAGGCTGCAATTATTAGCCCAGGCCTCGGGATTACTGGTCAGTACCAGTAGCCAATGCACTATCCTACCCAAGGAGGCCATTCAGTCCAAGGAATCCATGCCAGCTCTCTACAGAGCAATTCTAATCAGTCCTATTTCCCTCCTCACAGCGCCAGGACCCGGGTTCAATTCCGGCCTTGGGTAACTGTCTGTGTGGTGTTTGCATGTTCACCCCATGTCTGCGTGGGTTTCCTCCAGGTGCTTCGGTTTCCTCCCACAGTCAAAAGATGTGCAGGTTAGGTCGATTGATCATGCTAAATTGACCTTTAGTGTCTAAAGCTGTGTAGGTTAGGTTGATTGGCCATGCTAAATTGCCTCTTCGTGTCAGAAGAACTAACAGGGTTAATACATAAGGCTACGGGAATAGAGCCTGGGGGGATTGTTGTCAATGCAGGCTTGAGGGCCAAACAGTCTCCTTCTATACTATAGGGATTCTAGGATTCACTGTCCCTGGAGCCCTACAAGTTTATTTCCTTCGAGTTCCCCGCCAATTCCCTTTTCCCCAAAAGAGTGGTTTTGTGGACGCATTGTGAACATGACTACTTTCTAATGTCTGCCACCAGATCCGAAAGGCCAACTTGACCATAAACTGGTCTGTCAAGTCACATTGGTATATGTAACCAGAAGGATGCAGGTTGAACTTTACTGACCAGCCAAGTGCTTTCCATCATTTCTCCACACTACTAAGACTGAAGTGTTATCTTTTATACGAAAAGAATCAGCAGATTCCCACCATTCTACTTAGTGTATTGCATATTTGGTATAATAAACCCCACAATGTATAAACACTGCCATGATGTTATGTGGCCAGTATTTTTACGATAAAATAATGTGGAACAAAAACTTGTGCTTTACGTTTGAAGTTGTTAATAATTTATTTGTTTCTAATGTAAAAACATTTTTATTCTTTTTTTTATTGGCCGGACCTGCACCGATTTTAGCCAGTTTTTAAACAGCATGAATATATATGTTTGTAACCTTTTGTGTATTTACATTGAGTATTGCTGTTTGAGCTCTGTACCTCCTCCGTAAGGCTCATGGACTTGGTGTTAACAGCAATTATTGACCTGATGTTGTATCTTTGCACTCCACAAACAAATCAATGAATGTTATTTTATGTCAGAGCAATTTAGTAGTTTGAAATTTAGAGCGCTTTTCAGATTTGTGGATGTTTTCTGAGGCATGAATGCAGCCAGGTAGCCACTATGGAAACACACATTATTCATTTGTCAGTCCTGGCTCCTGCTTATAGGTTGCATTAAATCCCATTCACACATCTCTCTTGTGCTCAGTGGTTCCCAGATCAACATTGGAAGAGGTGTAGGCCACTCGGCCCATCAAGTCTGCTACACCATTCAACCAGATCAGGGCCGATCTTCTACCTCAACCCCATTTGTGGCACCATCCCCATATCTTCGCCCCATCCTCTAACCCTGTCCCCAAACCCCCTAACCCCGTTCCCATTCCTAAACCCTGCTGCTTTCCCCTCAACCCTCCCGTAGGGTCCTATCCCCATCCCATCTGCTAACCAAGCCCCAATTCTCTAACTCCACCACCAGTTCTCTAACCCTACCCTATCCATAACCCCGTCCCTAGCCCACTAACCCTATACCAAGTCTCTTAATCCTGCCCCAATCCTCTCACCCCACAATGCCTTGGTTTAAAATTCTCATCTTTTATTTCATATTTTTCCATGGCCTTGCTGCTCTTTATTTCTGGAACTATCTCCGTTCCTACAACTCTCAATGATCTCTGTCCTCTTTCAATTCTGGCCTTTCGTCCAACCCTGATATTTATCCTTCCAACATTGGCGGTTGTGTCTTTAGCTGCCTCGACCCCTCCTGCAACCTCTCTGCCTCCCTAACTCTTTACCCTCTTTTAAGTCACTCCTTACAACCTTATCTCATTGACCAAACCTTTGATCACTTTCTAATACTTTATTATCAGTTTTTTGTCAAACATTGTCTGGCAATGCTTATGATAGCGTGCTTGCTAATATGCTGATTTAAATATATGCCGATGTAAGTAGTTATGTCGTCAACCTGTGATACCAGTATTCATGGAAATGGAAGCAAGGGAGAAAGGATTGTATCCCACCGCTGCCACCATGTTGCAAAATCTCTTTCTAAACAAATAGAAAGGAAACTGAAGGTGTAGAGGGTGAATGTGGGACTTCAATAGAAGTTTTTTCTTCCTGCTGCGATGTGTTCTATTTACTGCTCAGGCTAACGCAATGTCTATTTACACAAAAATATATCTGGGTGAGTATTCTCTTGCTCCAGGTACCAGGCCCTAAGAGAACATCAGCAGCTCTGGACTTCCATTAGATTAGTCCATGATTATGCTTGGCAAAGTACTGCAGTGGTTTACCGTTGCCTTCTGCTGACCAGGCAACTCATACCACCTGCCATATTGGAAGGGTTTACAGGCTGATAATCAACTTTTTTGGCCATATTATGAACACACTTTCCAAGACCATCAAGACCTGAAGTGGGACTTGAACGCCTCTACTTTCTCAGAAGACTAAGGAAATTTGGCATGTCAGCTATGACTCTCACCAACTTTTACAGGTGCACCATATAAAGCATTCTTTCTGGTTGTATCACAGCTTGGTATGGCTCCTGCTCTGCCCAAGGTCGTGAATTTAGCCCAATCCATCATGCAAACCAGCCTCCCATCCATTGACTCTATCTACACTTCCCGCTGCCTCGGCAAAGCAGCCAGCATAATTAATTTTGTTCATGTTACTGAGATTGCTTTTCATTTTTCTAAACTCCAGAGAATGATAGCCCAATTCACTTAGCATCTCATCACAGGACAACCCCTTCATCCCACCTGTCAAATACAAGTGGGGAATGTGATTCCTGATCAGTGCAGGAAGCCCACCAACGCCTCTACTTTCTTAGAAGACGAGGAAAATTTGGCATGTCAGCTATGATCCTCACCAACGTCTACAGATGCACCATAGAAAGCATTCTTTCTGGTTGTATCACAGCTTTCTATGTCTCCTGCTCTGCCCAAGACCGCAAGGAACTACAAAGGATCAGGAATGAAGCCCAATCCATCACGCAAACCAGCCTCCCATCCATTGGTTCCATCTACACTTCCCACTGCCTTGTAAAAGCAGCCAGCATAATTAAGGACCCCACGCACCCTGGACATTCTCTCTTCCACCTTCTTCCGTCGGGAAAAAGATACAACAGTCTGAGGTCACATACCAACCGACTCAAGAACAGCTTCTTCTCTGCTGCTGCCATCAGACTTTAGAATGGACCTACCTTGCATTAAGTTGATCTTTCTCTACACCCTGGCTATGACTGTAACACTACATTCTGCACTCTTTCCTTCTCTATGAACAGTATGCTTTGTGTGTATAGCGCGCAAGAAACAATACTTTTCACTGTATCCCAATGCATTTGACAATAATAAATCAAATCAAATCAAATCAGTGGTAGGGATGCTACTCACTGCACCACAAGACCTTCACTTAAATGAATGGGCCAATGTGGTAAAAACAACCCCCATAGTGTGTTGTGATATTGTGCTTGCTCATATGTAAAGGTGGCTAGTTGTTGTCGGTACCTCTTCTTCTTGGACGAGTCTCTATGCTGCGAGTGGGAATCCCTGGTCTTGGAAAAATAGTCAGGAATTGGTCTCACCTACAGCTGATATGCTGGAATGGGAAATGGGCTTGAGACAGGAAGGAAGAAGAATATTGAACAGAAGAACTTGGGGAGCGGGTTGTTTGAGGATATGTTGGGGGCAGGAGGAAATAAATCACGAGGAAGAGAAATCCTCTGTGAACATTTTCTTTGTTCTTTGGCAGGGAGTTTTAGTTAAGTCGGGCAGCATGGTCGGTGCAGGCTTGGAGGGCCGAAGGGCCTGTTCCTGTGCTGTAATTTTCTTTGTTCTTTGTTCTAACTGGAGCAAGAGATGGGTGGCTGAAATGCCCCTTTGAACTGAGGGCAGAATTGCAGTGAATAGGGACTTAAAGTAAAAAGTTTATTTATTAGTCACAAGTAAGGCTAACATTAACACTGCAATGAAGTTACTGTGAAATTCCCCGAGTCGCCAAAGTTCAGAGCCTGTTCGGGTCAATGCACCTAACCAGCACGTCTTTCAGACTGGGAGGAAACCAGAGCACCCGGAGGAAACCCATGCAGACATGAGGAGAATGTGCAGACTCCGCACAGACAGTGACCCAAGCCGGGAATCAAACCCGGGCTCCTGGCGTTGTGAGGCAGCAGCGCTAACCACTGTGCTACTGTGCCGCCATTGAGGAAGAGAGATCCATCTGAAAATGGCCTTTTGGGGGAGTGCTGGTTTGCTTGGTTAAGTTTAAAGTGGAAAAAAAATCCTAAATATTACTTGAAAAGTCTTTATAATTGAATAGGATGAATCACAGATTCTTTACAGTGCAGAAGGAATCCATTTGGTTCATCGAGTCTGCACTGGCTCCCTGAAAGAGCATTCTATCTAATCCCACTCCCCTGCCTTATCCCTGTAAACTTGCACATTGTTTTCAAATAGCAATCCAATTTGCTTTTGAATACTTCGATCAAACCTGTTTCCACCACCCTCTCAGGAGATTCACTCCAAACTCCTACCACCCCCCGGATGAAAATATTTTCCTCTCATCACTGTTACACCTTTTGCTCATTATTTTGAATCTGTGCCCCCTAGTTCTTGATGCTCGCCTGAATGGGGACTGTTTCTCACTATTTACCCTGTCCATACCCCTCAAGATCTTGAATACTTCTATCAAGTGTCTTCTCAGCCTTCTTTTCTGCAAGGCAGACATTCCAATCTAACCTCATGACTACAGTTCTTTATCCTGGAATCATTCTTGTGACTCTCCTCTCTACTCTCTTCAATGCCTTCACATTCTTTCTCAAGTATGGCACCCAGAACTGGATGCAGTACTCTAGATGTGGCCTAACTATGGGTGGCACGGTGGCACAGTGGTATGGGCGGCACAGTGGCACAATGGTTAGCACTGCTGTCTCACAGCGCCAGGGACCCGAGTTCGATTCCTGGCTTGGGCCACTGTCTGTCTGGAGTTTGCACATTCTCCCCGGGTCTGCGTGGATTTCCTCCGAGTGCTCTGGTTTCCTCCCACAGTCCAAAGATGTGCGGTTAGGTGGATTGGCCATGCTAAATTCTCCCTCATTGTACCTGAACAGACACTGGAGTGTGGCAACTAGGGGATTTTTCGCAGTAACTTCATTGCAGGGTTAATGTTAGCCTACTGATGACTAATAAATACATTTTTAAAAACCAACTAGTATCTTACACAAATTCAACAGAATCTCCTTACTTTTGTACTCAATGCCCCTGTTAATAAAGCCTAAGATACTATATGGTTTATTAACTACTCTCTCAACATGCCCTACGATCTTCAATGACTTATGTACCTATACACTGAGGTCCCTCTGTTCCTGCACTGTATTTAGAGTTTCTCCCTTTATTACAAACTGTCTCTCCATATTCTTCCTGCCAAAATTGATCACCTCACACTTCTCTGCCTTGAATTTCTCCTGTCAAGTGTCTGCCCAATTCACTAAACATGCCTATGTCCTGAAGTTCAAGACTATCCTCATCACAGTTGACAACATTTCCAATTTTCAGATCATCTGCAAATTTTGAAATCATGCCCGTCATAGCACATTCTAGATCATTAATATACATCAGGAAGAACAAGGGTCCCAACACTGAGCTCTGAGGAACTCCATTATAAACCATCCTATAATCTGTAAAATGATCATTTATCCCTGCTCTCTGTTGCCTGTCACTCAGCCAATTTCTTATCTAAGTGCCGACTTTCCCTCTTATTCCATGAGTTAGAATTTTGCTCTGAGGCGTATTGTGTGGCACTGTATTAAAAGCCTTTTGAAAATCTATATACACCACATCAACAGCATTGCCCTTATCAACCTCCTTTGTTACCTCCTCAAAAAAACTCCAGCAATCTCGTTAACCATGCTGTGTAGTTAACGCGATATTATCATTGGCATGTCAAATTTTAAATTTGTTTTGTTGTGAAGGTGCTATTTTGGGCCGGATTTTCCAGCCGCACTTGCCACAAAACTGGAAAATCCTGCCCGAGGTCAACGGACCTTCGTCTGGTCCGCCTCCCCTGCCCACTACGATTCCTGTGGTGGGCGGGACGGGAAAATTCTCCCCTTTGATTCTTATTATGTGCAGCAGGCTATAAGAAGGTCAAAGGTCAGTTGTTGGCTAAAAACGAGGTGGCACATTGCTGAAGCCAAGGCAAATGTTAATGCCAAGAACAAAAAGGTGGAGTCCTTTCAAAGAAATTGGTTGGCATTTTAAGACTTAGACATTTAGGTTTCAACCTTGTCACGATCAAATCTGCTAATGTTCATGTTTAAAGTCCTGTTCATGTTCATATTTTTTTAAAGCAGATTTTTTTCTGTATTTTACTGGTGTCCTGACTTTTTATTCGAGAATGAACTGATTATGTTTAGTAGCCGTTGGAAAAGATCAGATTAATGGGCTTGTTGGATATTTATTATTTTTTAATGCAAGTTTGTTCAATATTTTGGTCGGGAGTTTCAATTCTGGGTGGGAGCTGTTGGTTGGCTTTTTGGGTCCCAACTCAATGTGACACATTCCAGAACTGCCCACCCAGGGCCAGGCTGATTATCGGTCAGAGAACAGCCTTAGTGTCCTGTGGGCAGATCCTGGAGGGACAATCCCTCCACAGGATGGCCCTAACCCCAGCTATAGCCAGTGGCGGAGTGGTATTGTTGCTGGACTAATAATCCTGAGACCAGGAGACCTGGGTTCGAATCCCTCTACGGCAGATGGTGAAATTTGAATTCATAGAATCATAGTATCCCTACAGTGCAGAAGGAGGCCATTTGGCCCATTGAGTCTGCACAGACCACAATCCCGCCCAGGCCCAATTCCCGTAACCCGACATATTTACCTTGCTAATCCCCTGACACTAGGGTCAATTTAACATGGCCAATCAACCTAACCCGCACATCTTTTGAGTGTGGGAGGAAACTGGAGCACCCGGAGGAAATCCACGCAGATATGAGGAGAATGTGCAAACTTTGCAAAGACAGTGCCCCGAGGCCGGAATTGAACCCAAGTCCCTGGTGCTGTGAGGCAGCAGTGCTAACCACTGTGCCACCATGTCACCCCATACAAATCCGAAATTAAAAGCCGAATGATGACCATGAAACCATTGTCGATTGTAGCAAATATCATAAGAACTAGGAGCAGGAGTAGGCCATCTGGCCCCTTGAGCCTGCTCCGCCTTTCAATAAGATCATGGCTGATCTTTTTGTGGACTCAGCTCCACTTATCTGCCCGCTCACCATAACCCTTAATTCCTTTACTGTTCAAAAATGTATCTATCCTTGCCTTAAAAACATTCAATGACGTCGCCTCAACTGCTTCACTGGGCAGGGAATTCCACAGATTCACAACCCTTTGTGTGAAGAAGTTCCTCCTCAACTCAATCCTAAATCTGCTCCCCCTTATTTTGAGGCTGTGCCCCCTAGTTCTAGTTTCACCTGCCAGTGGAAACAACTTCCCTGCTTCTATCTTATCTATTCCCTTCATAATCTTATATGTTTCTCTAAGATCTTCCCTCCTTCTTCCGAGTTCCAATGAGTATAGTCCCAGTCTACTCAGCCTCTCCTCATAAGCCAATCTTCTCAACTCCGGAATCAACCTAGTGAATCTCCCCTGTACCCCCTCCAGTGCAAGTATAGACCCATTTGGTTCACTAATATCCTATAGGGAAGGAAATCTGTCATCCTATCAGGGGCCATAGGGATAGGTAGGGGTATGAGTTGGCACTGAGCTGGAATGGAGGGGGCATGGATAGGACCTTTTGAGGTTACCTTTCAAAAGATTCCTGAATCCAGGTCATGGTACACCAGTCCCCTGAGGGGCTATGAAAGCTTGTCACGGAAAAGCTTATCTGAGTACACAAAAACTACGGGCAGGTCGGAGCTCAGAGATCTGTAATGGAGCCGTTATATCAGGGATATCGAGTGCCAGCAAAAATTGGGGGGTGCCAGGTGTGGGGTCAAGAATCCTGGAATTGGTACGCCTCCGCGAATATCTGGGTCACAGTATGGGCACGAGTGTTTATCATCAGTGATCTATTTTCTGAAACGTGTTACTGTTATTTACCTGAATGTGTCACACTGGAATCTTATTGAAACTTACAGGATACTGCGAGGCCTGGATAGAGTGGACGTGGAAAGGACTAGTAGGAAAAAATAGAACCAGAGGGCACAACCTCAGGCTAAAGGGACGATCCTTTAAAACAGGGATGAGGAGGAATTTCTTCAGCCGGAGCGTGGTGAATCTGTGGAACTCTTTGCTGCAGAAGGCTGTGGAGGCCAGGTCACTGAGTGTCTTTAAGACAGAGATAGATAGATTCTTGATTATTAAAGGGTTCAGGGGTTATGGGGAAAAGGCAGGAGAATGAGGATGAGAAAAATATCAGCTATGATTGAATGGCGGAGCAGACTCGATGGGCCGAGTGGCCTAATTCTGCTCCTATGTCTTATGGTCTTATGGAGTACAGGAGTGAAGATGTACTCCACCTAAAGCTACAGCCAATCACATCTTTATGCAGTTATCTGCAAGTTGTATTTTGGAGAAATTTCAGAAAGCGATACCTATGACTTGCTATTTTCCTTCAGATGAGACACATATTGCCAAACATTTTACATGTTTATGAACACTAAGCAGATTTACTTTTCATAAATAAAGTATTCATTAGAACAGTGAATATTTTGTTATGCCAAAAATCTCTGTTTTAGTTTAAATCCTTTTTAAACAACTAAAGCTTGTACTGAAAAGATTTCCTTTTTCCTTGTGCTACAGTTTGGATTTTTATTTACTTGTGCTGTCTATCTCTGATTAAGTTGTTATATGTACAGCCGAACTTCAAATAATTCTAATTAAAACATTTTATTCTCTATGAACAACAATCTGCTTTTTTTCCAATCATAAAAACATTTACACTTGCTAATTTTAAAAACTATTTTGCGAAGTCTGGATGTCGCTGGGCCGGCATTTGTGACCCAGCCCTAATTGCCCTTGAACTGTGTGTCTTGCTGGGCCACTTCAGAGGGTAGTTAAAGGTCAACCACATTGCAGTGGCTCTGGAGTCACATGTAGCCCAGATCGGGTAAGGATGGCAGATTTGCACGTTCTCCCTGGGTCTGCGTGGGTTTCCTCCGGGTGCTCCGGTTTCCTCCCACAATCCAAAGATGTGCGGATTAGATGGATTGGTCATGCTAAATTACCCCTTAGTGCCCAAAGATGTGCGGGTTATGTGGATTGGCCATGCTAAATTGCCTCTTAGCATCCAAAGATGTGCAGGTTAGTGAATTGGCCATGCTAAATTGCCTCTTAGCATCCAAAGATGTGCAGGTTAGGTGGATTGGACATGCTAAATTGCCTCTTAGTGTCCAAAGATGTGCAGGTTAGGTGGATTGGCCATGCTAAATTGCCTCTTAGCATCCAAAGATGTGCGGGTTAGGTGGATTGGCCATGCTAAATTGCCTCTTAGCGTCCAAAGATGTGCAGGTTAGGTAGATTGGCCATGCTAAATTGCCTCATGGTGTCCAAAGATGTGCAGGTTAGGTGGATTGGCCATGCTAAATTGCCTCTTAGTATCCAAAGATGTATGGGTTAGGTGGATTGGCCATGCTAAATGCCTCTTAGCATCCAAAGATGTGCGGGTTAGGTGGATTGGCCATGCTAAATTGCCTCTTAGCATCCAAAGATGTGCAGGTTAGGTAGATTGGCCATGCTAAATTGCCTCATGGTGTCCAAAGATGTGCAGGTTAGGTGGATTGGCCATGCTAAATTGCCTCTTAGTGTCCAATGGTGTGCAGGTTAGGTCGATTGGCCATGTTAAACTGCCTCTTAGCGTCCAAAAATGTGCAGGTTAGGTGGTTTCGCCATGCTAAATTGCCCCTTGGTGTCCAAAGATGTGTAGGTTAGGTGGATTGGCCATGGTAAATTGTCTCTTAGTGTCCAAAAATGTGCAGGTTAGGTGGATTGGTCATACTAAATTGTTCCTTAGCGTCCAAAGATGTGCAGGTTAGATGAGTTAGTCATGGTAAATGGGTGAGGTTAGAGGGTTAGGGTAGCGGAGAGAGCCTGGGTAGGATACTTTGTCAGAGAGTCAATGCAGACTCGAGGGACTGAATGGCCTCCTTCTGCACTCTCGGGATTCTATGATTTCTTCCCCTAAAAGGCATGAGTGAACAGGATGGGTTTTTACAACAATGGATGATAATTTCATGGCACCTTTGCTGTGTTGCAGATTTTGATTAATCGAATGAATTTATTAATTGAATTTAAATTCCACCAGCTGCCGTGGTGGGATTCAAGCATGGTGGCCATTGGCAGTGAATCTAACGGGTGCCATAATACTGGGCAACCAGCTTCTGTGGCTGGCCTAACTCCCTGATAGGCCGTAATTCACCTTGAGTCGTTGCAGCTGTTCAAATCCTGTCACTGGAGCACAATAGAATGAAACTCAAAGCTAAAAAAATGTTAAAAATTCCTTTGACAGAATTGTTTAACAGTGGATTAAAAACATGCCGCAAGAAAAAATAACAAGGGCAAAAAATAGCATCAGAAGCATTTTCTTGTCACTCACTCAGGCCTGTTCCAATCAGCCAGAGTGATCACAAAGCAAAACCTTACGCTAAGCAGATGCATAATTGGATTTATTTCAACAAATATTAACATTTAAATAAAGCTAGATGTCATTTTGATGGGAAAATGGTGCAGATGGATTGGCCATGCTAAATTGCTCCTTACTGTCCAAAGATGTGTAGGTTAGGTGGATTGGCCATGCTAAATTGCCCCTTAGTGTCCAAAGGTGTGTAGGCTAGATGGGTTAGTCATGGTAAATGGGGTGGCACGGTGGCACAGTGGTTAGCATTGTTGCCTCATAGCGCCAGGGACCCGGGTTCAATTCCCGGCTTGGGTCACTGTCTGTGTGGAGTCTGCACATTCTCCCCGTGTCTGTATGGGTTTCCTCCGGGTGCTCCAGTTTCCTCCCACAGTCTGAAGGTGTGCAAGTTCTCTCTTCCACCTTCTTCCATTGGGAAAAAGATACAAAAGTCTGAGGTCACGTACCAACTGACTCAAGAACAGTTTCTCCCCTGCTGCCATGAGACTTTTGAATGGACCTACCTTGTATTAAGTTGATCTTTCTCTACACCCTAGCTATGACTGTAACACTACATTCTGCACCCTCTCATTTCCTTCTCTATGAACGGTATGCTTTGTCTATATAGCGCGCAAGAAACAATACTTTTCACTGTATACTGATACATGTGACAATAATAAATCAAAGCAAATTAAAAAGGTTGATCGGCCACGCTAAATTGACCCTTTGTTTCGGGGGGTTAGCCGGGTAAATACATGGGGATAGGGCGTGGGTAGGATTTTTGTTGGTGTAGACTCAGTGAGCTGAATAGCCTCCTTTTGCACTGTACGGTTTCTATGTTTCTATACTTTATCTACCTGATTCTAGGAGTTTCTGACTGGTATGGTGCCAGATCACACTTGTGTAATGAATGGAAATAGATTTAAAATGTTTCATTAGCATTTGCTGTCTCTTTTGACTTGCCGATCGTTTTCGAACCTTTCTTGAAATCCTGGGGATTTTTATTTCACTTAATGGGGATCTCTTGGGCGATGGAAATTCTTGGAGCATTTCTTTAATCAGATATTCTTAGCCAAGGAACCATTTTGTTTTCCAGTAGAACTGGGGGCAATTTCAGCAGTACTTAAAATGGAATATCTAGGGGCTAATTAAAACTATACAATAACTGAATAAAAATTCAGCTGAACAAAAACTTTAAAATCCTCTCCCATTAAGAATTAAAAAGAGGAAATCATACTCATTGGAATCAAAAATTATTTTTGGTGCTGTTTTTAAAGATTAATCCCTGGGATGTGGGCATTGCTGGCTAGGCCAGCATTTATTGCCCATTCCTAATGGCACTTGAGTATGTGATGGTGAGGTGTCATCTTCAACCGCTGCAGTCTATGTGGTGTAGGTACACCCTCAGTGCTATTAGGGAGGGAGTTCCAGGATTTTGACCCAGCAATTGTGAAGGTATGGTGATATAGTTCCAAGTCAAGATGATGAGTGGCTTGGAGGAAAACTTTCAGGTGGTAGTGACCCTATGTACCTGCCGCCCTTGTCCTTCTAGGGTGCTAACAGTTGCAGGTTTGGAAGGTGCCGCCTAAGGAGCCTTGGTGAGTTCCTACAGTGCATCTTGTAAATAGTACGCACAGCTGCCACTGTGTGTTGGTGGTGGAGGGAGTGAAAGTTTGTGGATAGGATGCCAATCACATGGGCTGCTATGTCCTGGATGGTGTCGAGCTTCTTGGGTGTTGATGGAGCTGTACTCATCAAGACATGTGGAGAGTATTCCATCAGACTCCTGACTTGTGTCTTGCCTTGGGCAGGTTTTGGGGAGTCAGGAGGTGAGTTACTCACCGGAGGAATCTTAGCCCGACCTGCTCCGGTAGCCACAGTATTTATATGGCTAGCAAAGTTCAGCTTCTGGTCAACGGTAACCTCCAGGATGAAGATAGTGGAGGATTCATTGATGGTAATGCCAAGGGAAGATGGTTAGATCCTCGCTTTTTGGAGATTGTCATTGCCTGGCACTTGTGTGGCACAAATGTAACTTGCCACTTGTCAGCCCAAGCCTGGACATTGTCTAGGTCTTGCTGTATTTGGACATGGACTGCTTCAGTATCTGAGTAGTCATGAATGGTGCTGAACATTGTGCAATCATCAGCAAATGTTCCCACTTCTGACCTTAAGATGAAAGGAAGGTTATTGATGAAGTAGCTGAAGATGGTTGGGCTTTGGACACTACCCTGAGGAACTCCTGCAGTGATATTCTGCAACTGGGATGACTGACCTCCAACAACGACAACCATCTTCCTTTTTGTCAGGTACGGCTGCAACCAATGGAGAGTTCCTACCCCACAATCCGATTCCCATTGACCCCAGTTTTTCTAGGGCTCCTTGATGCCACACTCAGTGCAATGTTACCTTGATATGTAATGTAGCCCAGTCCATCACCCAAACCAACCTCCCATCCACTGACTCTGTCTACACTTCCTGTTGCCTCGGCAAAGCAGCCAGCGTTACTAAGGACCCCATGCACCCCGGACATTCTCTCTTCCACCTTCTTCTGTCGGGAAAAAGATACAGAAGTCTGAGGTCACGCACCAACTGACTCAAGAACAGCTTCTTCCCTGCTGCTGTCAGATTTTTGAATGGACCTACCTCGCATTAAGTTGATCTTTCTCTACACCCTAGCTATGACTGTAACACTACATTCTGCACTCTCTCCTTTCCTTCTCTATGAATGGTATGCTTTGTCTGTATAGCGTGCAAGAAACAATACTTTCCACTGTATGTTAATACATGTGTCAATAATAAATCAAATCAAATCAAATGATATCAAGGGCAGTCACACTCACTCTCATCTTTGGAATTCAGCTTTTCTGTCCATGTTTTCTGTCCAAGGTTGTAATGAGGTCAGAAGCTGTGTGACCCTGTCATACATCAAAACAAAAATTCCCCATGTTCTGCTTATAAACACCAGATTACTAACTGGCGGGTGTTTTTTTAATTTTCTAAGGCAATATTGAAATGAATCAGCGTTAACTTAATCTAGAAACATTTAATATAAGTAATTGTTTTTAATTGGTACCTCAGTGCTATTCATCAAGAGGAAATGGCCTCCCTGCTATTTAGTTGATGCAAAATTCCTAAACATCCAATGTGGCAGGCAACAGGTCGGAATTTTACAGGCACGTCCGCCCTGATTCTGGGCTTGGGTGAGGCTCGGAGAACGGCATTCTCCGTTGGCCTCAGGTGGGATCGTATGAACCTCGGGCAGACGTGCCGGGTAAAATTCCGCCCATAGTTACTCATTCAGCACCACATGCTATACTGAATCAAATTCCCCAAGTACTTACAATGGAATATCTAGGGGCTAATTAAAACTATACAATAACTGAATAAAAATTCAGCTGAACAAAAACTTTAAAATCCTCTCCCATTAAGAATTAAAAAGAGGAAATCATACTCATTGGAATCAAAAATTATTTTTGGTGCTGTTTTTAAAGATTAATCCCTGGGATGTGGGCATTGCTGGCTAGGCCAGCATTTATTGCCCATTCCTAATGGCACTTGAGTAAGTGATGGTCTTCTTCAGCCGCTGCAGTCCATGTGGTGTAGGTACTCATGGACTGTGAGTACTCAGTGCTATTAGGGAGGGAGTTCCAGGATTTTGACCCAGCATTTGTGAAGGTAAGGTGATATAGTTCCAAGTCAAGATGGTGAGCGGCTTGGAGGAGAACCTCCAGGTTGTGGTGTCCCCATGTATCTGCTGCCCTTGTCCTTCTAGGGTGCTAACAGGTATACAGGTCGCATAGTGGAAATCCAATAAATAATGATTAAAATATTTAAGTAAAAGCTATGAACTTATTGTAGGACTCTTTTCTAATATTGGACATCTTAGGACCTCACTTGCCATGACACGTGATGCTATTAGAAGGAAGGACCCCAGAGCAGTGCTATTTAAAGGGCTAATCCATTATAGTAAGAAGTTTAACAACACCAGGTTAAAGTCCAACAGGTTTATTTGGTAGCAAAAGCCACACAAGCTTTCGAGGCTCTGAGCCCCTTCTTCAGGTGAGTGGGAATTCTGTTCACAAACAGAACTTATAAGACACAGACTCAATTTACATGAATAATGGTTGGAATGCGAATACTTACAACTAATCCAGTCTTTAAGAAACAAAACAATGGGAGTGGAGAGAGCATCAAGACAGGCTAAAAAGATGTGTATTGTCTCCAGACAAGACAGCCAGTGAAACTCTGCAGGTCCACGCAACTGTGGGAGTTACAAATAGTGTGACATAAATTCTGATTCTAGGATCGCATGATAAAGACTCAGGAGGAAAAAAGCAGAAATATTTATGTGAAATAGTGTGACATAAACCCAATATCCCGGTTGAGGCCGTCCTTGTGTGTGCGGAACCTGGCTATCAGTTTCTGCTCCGTGACTCTGCGCTGTCGTGTGTCGCGAAGGCCGCCTTGGAGAACGCTTACCCGAATATCAGAGGCCGAATGCCCGTGACCGCTGAAGTGCTCCCCAACAGGAAGAGAACAGTCTTGCCTGGTGATTGTCGAGCGGTGTTCATTCATCCGTTGTCGCAGCGTCTGCATAGTTTCCCCAATGTACCATGCCTCGGGACATCCTTTCTTGCAGCGTATCAGGTAGACAACGTTGGCCGAGTTGCAAGAGTATGTACCGTGTACCTGGTGGATGGTGTTCTCACGTGTTCTCACCAGGTTCCGCACACACAAGGACGGCCTCAACCGGGATATTGGGTTTATGTCACACTATTTCACATAAATATTTCTGCTTTTTTCCTCCTGAGTCTTTATCATGCGATCCTAGAATCAGAATTTATGTCACACTATTTATAACTCCCACAGTTGCGTGGACCTGCAGAGTTTCACTGGCTGTCTTGTCTGGAGACAATACACATCTTTTTAGCCTGTCTTGATGCTCTCTCCACTCCCATTGTTTTGTTTCTTAAAGACTGGATTAGTTGTAAGTATTCGCATTCCAACCATTATTCATGTAAATTGAGTCTGTGTCTTATAAGTTCTGTTTGTGAACAGAATTCCCACTCACCTGAAGAAGGGGCTCAGAGCCTCGAAAGCTTGTGTGGCTTTTGCTACCAAATAAACCTGTTGGACTTTAACCTGGTGTTGTTAAACTTCTTACTGTGTTTACCCCAGTCCAACGCCGGCATCTCCACATCATAATCCATTATAGACAGGCCAGTTGCTGGATGAGTCTTTTAGGCTGTTGATTCACTTCCTTTTGCCTGTTTTCTGATATGAAGCTAAATTTCTAAGTCGAGTTCGCTGGATTGTGTTCACAGTGAATTACACGGAATAGGGAACATAGAAATAGCCGCTGCAGTGTAACCGATCCGAACTCCACTTGAACCTTCTCCACTTCCTCATCCAACTTGATCAATGTAACACTTTCTCTATTCTTTTTCTCTCAACGCTTACCTAGATTGTCCTGAAATGTATCTTTACTATTCAACTCAACTTCTTCTTGTGGTGGTGACTTCCACATTCTCACCACCCTCTGACTCTGTACATTTCTTCTGAATTCCTTATTTAGAGTCAGAGAGTCATAGAGGTTTATAGCATGGAAACAGAGCCTTTGGCCCGACTTGTCCATGCCGCCCCTTTTTTTTAACCACTAAGCTAGTCCCAATTGTCCACATTTGGCCCATATCCCTCTATACCCATCTTGCCCCTGTAATTGTCTAAATGCTTTTTAAAAGACAAAATTGTATCTGCCTCTACTTCTACCTCTGGCAGCTTGTTCCAGACACTCACCACCCTCTGTCTGAAAAAATTGGACCCTTTTGTACCTCTCCCCTCTTACCTGAAACCTATGCCCTCTAGTTTTAGACTCCTCTACCTTTGGGAAAAGATATTGACTATCTAGCCGATCTATGCCTTCATTATTTTATGGATGTCTATAAGATCGCCCCTAAGCTTCCTACGCTCTAGGGAAAAAAGTCCCAGTCTATTCAGCCTTTCCTTATAACTCAAACCATCAAGTCCCGGTAGCATCCTAGTAAATCTTTTCTGCACTCTTTCTAGTTTAATAATATCCTTTTTATAATAGGGTGACCAGAACTGTACACAGGATTCCAAGTGTGGCCTCACCAATGTCTTGTACAACTTCAACAAGACATTCCAACTCCTGCATTCAATGTTCTGACTGATGAAACCAAGCATGCCGAATGCCTTCTTCACCACTCTGTCCACCTGTGACTCTGTGGTTCCTGAAGAACTATCTTATATCAATGGTCTCTTCCACACAAATGGAAACTCTCTCCCATTTCTACACTATCAAAAGCTTTCAGAATTGAAAACATCTTAATGAGGTTACATCTCAACCCGTTCTCTTTTCCCCAGAATAGAGATCCATCCTCCTTTCACCAGCCAATCTGATTTCTCCCACAGAGGATTTGACATGAGCAGAGGACACATTCTACATAACCCCATGCAACCAATTGGTGGCTGGCAACAAACTAACCAGTGGTTAGCATTGCTGCCTCACAGAACCAGGGATCCGGGTTCGATTCCCGGCTAGGGTCACCGTCTGTGCAGAGTCTGCACGTTCTCCCTGTATCTGCGTGGGTTCCTCCGGGCACTCCAGTTTCCTCCCACAGTCTGAAAGACGTGCTGGTCAGGTGCATTGGCCATGCTAAATTCTCCCTCAGTGTACTCGAACAGGTGCTGGAATGTACAGTGTTAATGTAAGCCTACTTTTGACACTAATAAATAAACTTAGACTTAGAATCATAGAATCCCTACAGTGCAGAAGGAGGCCATTCGGCCCATCGAGTCTGCACCGCCCACAATCCCACCCAGGCCCTATCCTTGTAACCCCACGTATTTACCCTGTTAATCTAAATTCAAAACAACTGTGCATGGACCAAATGTCTGAAAGAGAAGTGTGTTTCTTTTCCCTGACGCTTACACATTCTTTTCAAGGTTCCTTTCTTTAGATTTATTTTATCTTTTGGAATTTATTAAGGGTTCTGCCTTGGTGGGTGTTCTTTGTCCTCCTAGTGTTCTACACAGAACAAACCTCCTACTATCTTCCTTAGAGTTTTTGGCGATGAACAAACTGGCATTTACAGCCTTTTGTGATTGCAGGCGAAAGGACTTTACAGCCAATAAAGAACTTCTGAAGTGTCATCATTGTCAACTTGATTCACTTTGGTAGCAAAAACAGGAAGACAGATCACTATCTGAATGGCTATAAATTAGGAGAGGGGAATGCGTAATGAGACCTGGGTGTCCTCGTACACCAGTCACTGAAGGTAAGCATCCAGTGGCAGCAGGCAATAAAGAAGGCAAACGGTATGTTGGCCTTCGTTGGGAAAGGAAATTATGATGCGATTAGGCGAGATTTAGGATGTATAGGATGGGGAAGGAAACTGCAGGGGATGGGCACAATTGAAATGTGGAGCTTGCTCAAGGAACAGCTACTGCGTGTCCTTGATAAGTATGTACCTGCCAGGCAGGGAGGAAGTGGTCGAGCGAGGGAACCGTGGTTTACTAAAGAAGTTGAATCTCTTGTGAAGAGGAAGAAGGAGACTTATGTAAAGATGAGTCGTGAAGGCTCAGTTAGGGCGCTTGAGAATTACAAGTTAGCCAGGAAGGACCTAAAGAGAGTGCTAAGAAGAGCCAGGAGGGGACATGAGAAGTCTTTGGCAGGTAGGATCAAGGAAAACCCTAAAACTTACTATAGGTATGTCAGGAATAAAAGAATGACTAGGATAAGATTAGGGCCAGTCAAGGACAGTAGTGGGAAGTTGTGCGTGGAGTCCGAAGAGATAGGAGAGGCGCTAAATGAATATTTTTCATCAGTATTCACACAGGAAAAAGATAATGTTGTCAAGGAGAATACTGAGATACAGGCTATTGGACTAGACGGGATTGAGGTTCATAAGGAGGAGGTGTTAGCAATTCTGGAAAGTGTGAAAATAGATAAGTCCCCTGGGCCAGATGGGATTTATCCTAGGATTCTTTGGGAGGCTAGGGAGGAGATTGCAGAGCCTTTGGCTTTGATCTTTATGTCATCATTGTCTACAGGAATAGTGCCAGAAGACTGGAGGATAGCAAATGTTGTCCCCTTGTTCAAGGAGGGGAGTAGAGACAACCCTGGTAATTATAGACCAGTGAGCCTTACTTCTGTTGTGGGCAAAGTTTTGGAAAGGATTATAAGAGATAGGATTTATAATCATCTAGAAAGGAATAATTTGATTAGGGATAGACAACACGGTTTTGTGAAGGGTAGGTCGTGCCTCACAAACCTTATTGAGTTCTTTGAGAAGGTGACCAAAGTGGTGGATGAGGGTAAAGCAGTTGATGTGGTGTATATGGATTTCAGTAAAGCGTTTGATAAGGTTCCCCACGGTAAGCTATTGCAGAAAATACGGAGGCATGGGATTGAGGGTGATTTAGCGGTTTGGATCAGAAATTGGCTAGCTGTAAGAAGACAGAGGGTGGTGGTTGATGGGAAATGTTCATCCTGGAGTTCAGTTACTAGTGGTGTACTGCAAGGATCTGTTTTGGGGCCACTGCTGTTTGTCATTTTTTTAAATGACTTGGATGAGGGCGTAGAAGGATGGGTTAGTAAATTTGTGGACAACACTAAAGTTGGTGGAGTTGTGGACAGTGCGGAAGGATGTTGCAGGTTACAGAGGGACATAGATAAGCTGCAGAGCTGGGCTGAGAGGTGGAAAATGGAGTTTAATGCGGAAAAGTGTGAGGTGATTCACTTTGGAAGGAGTAACAGGAATACAGAGTACTGGGCTAATGGTAAGATACTTGGTAGTGGGGATGAGCAGAGAGATCTCGGTGTCCATGTGCATAGATCCCTGAAAGTTGGCACCCAGGTTGATAGGGTTATTAAGAAGGCATACGGTGTGTTAGCTTTTATTGGTAGAGGGATTGAGTTTCGGAGCCATGATGTCATGTTGCAGCTGTACAAAACTCTGGTGCGGCCGCACTTGGAGTATTGCGTACAGTTCTGGTCGCCGCATTATAGGAAGGATGTGGAAGCATTGGAAAGGGTGCAGAGGAGATTTACCAGGATGTTGCCTGGTATGGTGGGAAGGTCTTATGAGGAAAGGCTGAGGCACTTGAGGCTGTTTTCGCTAGAGATAAGAAGGTTAAGAGGTGACTTAGGAGAGGCATACAAGATGATCAGAGGATTAGATAGGGTGGACAGTGAGAGCCTTTTTCTTCGGATGGTGATGACTAGCATGAGGGGACATAGCTTTAAATTGAGGGGTGATAGATATAGGACAGATGTCAGGGTAGGTTCTTTACTCAGAGAGTAGTAAGAGCATGGAATGCCCTGCTGCAACAATAGTGGACTCGCCAACATTAAGGGCATTTAAATGGTTATTGGATAAACATATGGATGATATTGGAATAGTGTAGGTTAGATGGGCTTTAGATTGGTTTCACCAGTCGGCGCAACATCGAGGGCCGAAGGGCCTGTACTGCGCTGTAATGTTCTATGTTCTATGTTCATAGCGAGAGGATTTGAATATAGGAGAAGGGATATCTTGGTACAATTATGAAGGGCCTTGGTGAGGCCACCCCCGGAATATTGCGCAGCAGGTTTGGTCTCCTTGGCTGAGGGAGGATGTTCTTGCTCTAGAGGGAGCACAGAGAAGGTTTATCAGACTGATGCCTGGGATGGCGGGTCTGATGTATGAGGAGAGATTGAACCGGTTAGGATTGTATTCACTGGAGTTCAGAAGGGCGGCATGGTGGCACAGTGGTTAGCATTGCTGCCTCACAGCGCCAAGGATCCAGGTTCAATTCCGGCCTCGGATCACTGTCTGTGTGGAGTTTGCACTTTCTCTCCGTGTCGGCGTGGGTTTCCTCCGGGTGCTCCGGTTTCCTCCCACAGTCCAAAGATGTGCGGGTTAAGTTGATTGGTCATGCTAAATTGACCCTAGTGTCAGGGGGATTAGCAGGTTAATTGTGTGGGGTTACGGGAATGGGGACTGGGTGGGATCATGGTTGGTACAGACATGATGGTTGGTACAGACGAATGGCCTCCTTCTGTACTGTAGGAATTCAATGATTCTATGAATGAGGGAGGATCTCATAGAAACCTATAAAGTTCTCACAGGACTAGACAGGGTAGATGTTCCCAGTGGTGGAGGAGTCCAGAACCAGGGGTCACAGTCTGAGGATACAGGGTAAATTGTTTAGGACAAAGACGAGGAGAAATTTCTTCACCCAGCGCCTATGGAATTTGTTACCACAGAAAGTAGTTGAGGCCAAAGCATTGAATGTTTTCAAGAAGCAGTTAGACACAGCAAATTTGTACATCTACTGCTAACAAATAAAGAATATCAAAGAACATAATTTAATCGAACCTACTCAATCAGAATGACTATTGGCTGTGTAAATTGCACAAAAGATCAGCTGGTAACTGTTGCAGGAACACATTGCAATTATAACGTGCATTTCTTCCAGTGCATGTCCCGAGCTAAGTGTAGAACAATGAGAAGGTACAGTATCAAAATATTCTCTTTTCTCAATAAAGAGCAAAGAACAATGAATCGTACATCAGGGACAGCTCCTTTGGCCCACCAAGCCTGTGCCGAAGATCAATTCTGGATTGAACGTTGTCTTATTGAGGTTGATTTGTGAGTGGAACTCCCCTTCACAGCTGGCACAGATGTATGATGTTGGCCCCAGGTTGACTAATGGTGTTTTCCTCCAACTGGGCTCTCTTTATTTGACATTTGGTCATCTCTTTTGCCCTCTGCTTTTTTCCACACCTTTCCAATCATGCTAAATGGCAGTGCGGGCTCTAAGGGCTGAATTGCCTACTCCCGCTCCTAATTCCTCTGTCCCTAACTGCTTGCCCCCGGGCGCTCCGACCAGCATCCACTCCATTCCCAGTTAACCGGAAGCCTCGCTTGCTGACATCTGTGTATTGCAGATATGGGTGACCTGCTGGGTTGGTGCTGATAGAAAGCTCGCCACAGAGCACTGGGGATGCGGCCGTCCATTTGGCCACCTTTCACTCTCAGCGATAGGACCTAATTTATTTATTAGTGTCACAAGTAGGTTTACATTAACACTGCAATGAAGTTACTGTGAAAATCCCCTTGTTGCCACACTCTGGCGCCTGTTCGGGTACACTGAGGGAGAATTTAGCATGGGCAATGCATCTAACCAGCACATCTTCCAGATTGTGGGAGGAAACCGGAGCACCCGGAGGTGAGCATGGTGGTGATGGGACAGCGATTACAAAGATGAGTTGTTGGAGGATGATTACAGTCTGGCTGTTGTGATGATGGTGAGGATTTGGGAAAGTTTGGGGTTTGGTGATGAAATACGAGTTGATGATGGGGGGTTCAGAGAAAGATCATGTAGATGGGTTTACACGGTTAACTTGTTGTTCTGTGTATAAACACTTCCTCTCTTCCCAAGCCACAAGCAGTGCAATAAAATAACTTATCAAATGAATCCAATCCCTTCTACCATTTTTTTATCTCCTGGTTTTCCCAAGGCCAGGGAATTTACGAATGATAGCTGCTAAAAATATATATATAATCCTAAGTTAAGTTTATTTATTAGTCACAGGTAAGGCTTACATTAACACTGCAATGAAGTTATTGTGAAATTCCCCTAGTCGCCACAGTCCATGCACCCTAACCAGCACATCTTTCACAATGTGCGAGGAAACCGGAGCACCCGGAGGAAACCCACACAGACACGGGGAGAACATGCAAACTACACACAGTCAGTGACCCAAGCCGGGAATTGAACCTCAGTCCCTGGCACTGTGAAGCAGCAGTGCTAACCACTGTGCTGCCCTGGTTATAATGGAATCATGATGTGGAGATGCCGGCGTTGGACTGGGGTAAACACAGTAAGAAGTCTAACAACACCAGGTTAAAGTCCAACAGGTGTATTTGGTAGCAAAAGCCATTAGCTTTCGGAACAGGCTGTTCCTTCGTCAGGTGGATGAGAGTTCTGATCACAAACAGGGCACAAAGACACAAACTCAATTTACATGAATAATAATTGGAATCTGAGTCTTTACAGCTAATCAAGTCTTAAAGGTACAGACAATGTGAGTGGAGGGAGCATTAAGCACAGGTTAAAGAGATGTGTATTGTCTCCAGACAGGACAGCTAGTGAGATTTTGCACATCCAGGCAAGTTGTGGGGGTTACAGATAGTGTGACATGAACCCAATATCCTGGCTGAGGCTGTCCTCATCTGTGCGGAACCTGGCTATCAGTCTCTGCTCAGCGACTCTGCGCTGTCGTGTGTCGTGAAGGCCGCCTTGAGGAACGCTTACCCAAAGATCAGAGGCTGAATGCCCGTGACTGCTGAAGTGCTCCCCAACAGGAAGAGAACAGTCTTGCCTGGTGATTGTCGAGCGGTGTTCATTCATCTATTGTCGTAGCGTCTGCATGGTTTCCTCAATGTACCATGCCTCGGGACATCCTTTCCTGCAGCGTATCAGGTAGACAACATTGGCCGAGTTGCAAGAGTAGGTACCGTGTACCTGGTAGATGGTGTTCTCGCGTGAGATGATGGCATCCGTGTCGATGATCCGGCAGGTCTTGCAGAGGTTGCTGTGGCAGGGTTGTGTGGTGTCGTGGTCACTGTTCTCCTGAAGGCTGGGTAGTTCATCGACACGGATCATCAACACGGATGCCATCATCTCCCGCGAGAACACCATCCACCAGGTACATCAGCTATGACTGTAACACTACATTCTGCACTCTCTCCTTTCCTTCTCTATGAACGGTATGCTTTGTCTGTATAGCACACAAGAAACAATACTTTTCACTGTATGTTAATACATGTGACAATAATAAATCAAATCAAATCAAATAAAGTAATTACATCCCATCCTTGTCGCCACTGAGAAAACTCCTCTGAGGCCAGGGTCCTTTCATCAAATTTAGAAATATTTACATAGTCAGCAACACTCAGACAGGTACTTCCTGGTACAGAGTATAAAGTAAGAAGTCTCACAACACCAGGTTAAAGTCCAACAGGTTTATTTGGTAGCAAATACCATAAGCTTTCGGAGCACTGCTCCTTCGTCAGATGGAGTGGAAATGTGCTCTCAAACAGTGCAAACAGACACAAAGTCAAGCTGCAGAATACTGATTAGAATGCGAATCCCTACAACCAGCCAGGTCTCCACATCACAGAGTATAAACCCAGAGTGCCAGTAACCCCAACACTCCACATTATGTACACATGCAGAGCTCCCTCATTGGACAAACTCTTACTGCCTTAGTCAGGGAGCTCATACTCCAGTAATTTCTATTTTTATTCCACATTTCAGGCATTTGCAGTGTTTTGCTTTTGAACTGTCATTCATGGATGGCATGGTGGCACAGTGGTTAGCACTGCTGCCTCACAATGCCAGGGACCTGAGTTCAATTCCGGCCTTGGGTGACTATCTGTGTGAAGTTTGCACATTCTCCCCGTGTCTGTGTGGGTTTCCTCCGGGTGCTCCGGTTTCCTCCCACAATCCAAAGATGTGCGGGTTAGGTTGATTGGCTATGCTAAATTTACCCTTAGTGTCAGGGGGACGAGCTAAGGTAAATACGTGGGGTTACAGGGACAGGGCCTGGGTGGGATTGTGATCGGTGCAGACTCGATGGGCCGAATGGCCTCCTTCTGCACGGTAGAGATTCTATGATTCTATGTGTGAGCCTCAATGTTGAGTGTCAGTGCAGTAAGAAGTCTCACAACACCAGTCCAACAGGTTTATTTGGTAGCACAAGCCACTAGCTTTCGGAGCACTGCCCCTTCATCAGGTGAGTGGGAGTTCTGTTCACAAACAGGGCATATAAAGACACAAACTCAATTTACAAAATAATGGTTGGAATGCGAGTCTTTACGGGTAATCAAGTCTTAAAGGTACAGACAATGTGAGTGGAGCGAGAGTTCTGCACACATGAGGACGGCCTCAACTGGGATCTTGGGTTCATGTCACACTATCCGTAACCCCCACAATTTGCCTGGGCTTGCAAAATCTCACTAACTCTCCTGGCTGGAGACAATACACATTTCTTTAACCTGTGCTTAACCCTCTCTCCACTCACATTGTCTGTACCTTTGAGACTTGATTACCTGTAAATACTCGTATTCCAACCATTATCTTGCAAATTGAGTTTGTGCCTTTATATGCCCTGTTTGTGAACAGAACTCCCACTCACCTGATGAAGAGGCAGCGCTCCGAAAGCTAGTGGCTTGTGCTACCAAATAAACCTGCTGGGCTTTAACCTGGTGTTGTGAGACTTCTTACTGTGCTTACCCCAGTCCAACGCCGGTATCTCCACATCATGAGTGTCAGTGAGACAGGCGACCCTGTGGAATTTTCAGTGGTGCCCAGCCCTGATCTCGGTTGCGGCCGATGCACTCACACCGACCAGAAAAACGCATGCCAATTTGTTTAAGAGTCGGTGTGGTACACAGCTAGAGTCACTGGAATAACTCACGGCAATTGTTTAGGCTAAATCAGCTCAGCAGAATTGGCACGCACATTTTCACCTTTCTGTTCAATATAAAGCTCAAATTGCATTTCAATGCCAATCTACTCAGCTTACTTAAAAGGTATTTACACTTTGTTAGCTAACGAGCATTCTATAATTTACATAATCTGCATGCATAATTTGTGGCCTCTTGGTTTAATTCATCCACATTCTGCTTCACAACAGAACAAATTAATCTTAACTTTTATTTAAACTGAATTACGGTGGCTGAGTGATGGAGAGGGGGAGAGGGGATAGCGTTGCTATAATGAGCAGATTAAAGCATGCAATGCATAAAGGATAGGAATACTGTGTAATATATCAATCCTATCAGTGTCATAAATATTCAGTCCAAGCGTGGGGATAATTCTGAGTCATCGACAGGACTATTGTAGGAAGGTTCACAGAAAATCTGATTGTCAGTCCGATTCTAAATGCAGCCGCGATGATTTATTGTATAGATCTGTAAATTTACAGGTATCCATCTCTGAAATAAGAGGTTTTTTTTCTCCCAGCATGTTTAACAGCACATTCAATTCAATGGGTGGCGTGGTGGCACAGTGGTTAGCACTGCTGCCTCGCAGCGCCAGGGACCTACGCTCGATTCCCAGCTTGGGTCACTGTCTGTGCCGAGTTTGCACGTTCTTCCCGTGTCTGCATGGGTTTCCTCCCACATTCCAAAGATGTGCGGGTTAGGTTGTTTGGCCATACTAAATTGCCCCTTGGCGTCAGGGGGATTAGCAGAGTACATATGTGGAGTTATGGGGATAGGGTCTGGGTGGGATTGTTGTTGGTGTAGACTTGATAGGCTGAATGGCCTCCTTCTGCACTGTAGGGATTCCATTCATCACCTTTTTGAGATGCATCATTATGGTTGCACCCTCGGCTAGGGCAGCAATGATACTTCCAATTAAATATGTACACATAGAATCATGGAATCCCTACAGTGCAGAAGGAGGCCATTTCGCCCATCGAGTCTGCACTGACCACAATCCCAACCAGGTCCCATCCCCATAACCCCATGTATTTACAGTCCTAATCCCCCTGATACTTAGGGGCAACTTAGCATGGCCAATCAACCTAACCAGCACATCTTTAGATTGTGGGAGGAAACCGGAACACCCGGAGGAAACCCACACAGACACGGGGAGAATGTGCAAAGTCCACGCAGACAGTCACCCGAGGCCGGAATTGAACCCCAGTCCCTGGTGCTCTGAGGGAGGAGTGCCAATCACTGTGTCATCCTGTTGCCCTTATACACTCAATTTCCACACTGAATGGTGAGATAATCTGTTCTAGTGGTGTTCGTTAAGGGATGAATCAGGTTCGAGGGTTGCAGAGGGTGGTGGCCGAGTGGAATCGGCTGCCGTCAGTGGTGGTGGAGGCAAACTCAATAGGGTTTTTTAAGAGACTCCTGGATGAGTACATGGGACTTAATAGGATGGAGGGTTATAGGTAGGCCTAAAAGGTAGGGATATGTTCGGCACAACTTGTGGGGCCGAAGGGCCTGTTTTGTGCTGTAGTTTTTCTATGTTTCAACCCTCCAGGATTGGCATGGAGTCTCCAGGGATTGAAAATCAATCCCCATATAGTTTCTGTCTCTGTGTATATCTCTGTTGGTTCTAAGCTTAAGAATTTGTTGCACATATCTCTCTCTGAATCTCTCTTTTGTCTCTCTTGCTCTGAAACTCAACAGCTCTCTATTTCCTGTCTGATCCTGAGTAAACAAATCACTTCATGTCCTTTATAACGTTGACATTCTCCAACCTCACACTGGGGTACTTGATCGCCCTCTATGGGACGATAGTGAGTTTAAATAATTTTTGAAGCGCCCACGAACACTGTGAATTGGCCAAGTTTTAGATCAGATGACTACTTTGGAAGCAGAATGTAAACAACAATTTGCCTTTATATAGCACCTATAATGGATACAATATCCCAAGGCAAGTCACCTCTCAGGCTTATAATGAGCTAAATTGTTTAGCCAATATTCAGGCAAAGAGATTTTTAATTTAGAAAAAGTGATATAAGTGAAGGGTAATTTGTATCAAAGATGCAACAAGATCTGGGCGACATCCAGGCTTCCATTGCTGCGGTAAGTAACATTCATACTGAACAACAGCTTAGAATCATTGAATCCTACAGTGCAGAAGGAGGCCATTTGGCCCATCAAGTCGACACTGACAACAATCCCACTCAGGCCCTTTCCCTGTAACCCCATGTATTTAGCTTGCTAATCCCCCTGACATCAACGGTCAATTTATCACGGCCAATCCACCTAACCCTCACATCTTTGAACTGTGGGAGGAAACCCACGCAGACACGGGGAGAACCTGCAAACCCCACACCGACAGTAACCTGAGGCTAGGATCGAACCCAGGACCATGGCACTGTGAGGCAGCAGCGCTAACCACTGTGCCACCCTGACTTTGACACATCCTGATGTCAGCAGTACAGACATGTGGTCTTTCATTTCACTGAGCTACAAGAATTTACACAGCCCTTTTTCACAAAGAGCCAGTGCTGAGAGTGAAGCAGCCAGTGCAAGGGGGGGGGGGGGGAGCAGCCAGTGCTGGGGGGGGGAGCAGCCAGTGCTCGGGGGGGGGGGGGGGGGGGTGAAGCAGCCAGTGCTGGGGGGGGTGAAGCAGCCAGTGCTGGGGGGGGCGGGGGGGTGAAGCAGCCAGTGTTGGGGGGGGGGAACTGCCAGTGCTGGGGGGGGGGGGGAAGCAGCCTGTGCTTGGGGGGGGGGGGGAGCAGCCAGTGCTCGGAGGGGGCGGGGGTGAAGCATCCAGTGCGGGGGGGTGGGGGGAACTGCCAGTGCTGGGGGGGGGGGGGGGAAGCAGCCAGTGCTGGGGGGGGGGGGGAAGCAGCCAGTGCTGGGGGGGGAGGAAGCCAGTGCTGGGGGGTGGGGTGAAGCAGCCAGTGCTGGGAGGGGGGGGGAAGCAGCCAGTGCTGGGGGGGGAGGAAGCCAGTGCTGGGGGGTGGGGTGAAGCAGCCAGTGCTGGGGGGGGGGGGGGGAAGCAGCCAGTGCTGGGGGGGGGGGGGGGAAGCAGCCAGTGCTGGGGGGGGGGGGGGGAGCAGCCAGTGCTGATGTTGCTCTGGATCCAGTGCCGGGACAATGAATAAAGTTGGGTTTGTTTTGAATAGCAACACATCCGGGTCCTGAGCGTCCCTGGCAGCGGCTCCGGGAGCGGCGGCACTGGGAACGGGAGCGGGCTCTGGACTGGCTCCGTGTCCGGGACTCCGCGCTCCGTGTCCGGGACTCCGCGCTCCGGGGCCGGGCTTCTCTCCGCTTTCACAGCCGGTGAGAAACCGCCCCCAAACCCAGCGGCAACTCCGAGAGCGTGAGTGTGAACTCTGGGATCGCACTGGGGGTGAACACTGGGCTCAGTCTGGGGGTGAACACTGGGCTCGCACTGGGGGTGAACACTGGGCTCAGTCTGGGGGTGAACACTGGGCTCGCACTGGGGGTGAACACTGGGCTCGCACTGGGTGCGAACACTGGGCTCGCACTGGGTGCGAACACTGGGCTCGCACTGGGTGCGAACACTGGGCTCGCACTGGGTGCGGACACTGGGCTCGCACTGGGTGTGAACACTGGGCTCACACTGGGCTTGCACTGGGCTCGCACTGGGTTTGCACTGGGCTCACACTGGGTGTGAACACTGGGCTCGCACTGGGTGTGAACACTGGGCTCGCATTGGCTGTGAACACGGGGCTCGCACTGGGCTCGCACTGGGTGCGAACTCTGGGCTCGCACTGGGTGCGAACTCTGGGCTCGCACTGGGTGCGAACTCTGGGCTCGCACTGGGTGCGAACTCTGGGCTCGCACTGGGTGCGAACTCTGGGCTCGCACTGGGTGCGAACTCTGGGCTCGCACTGGGTGCGAACACTGGGCTCGCACTGGGTGCGAACACTGGGCTCGCACTGGGTGCGAACACTGGGCTCGCACTGGGTGCGAACACTGGGCTCGCACTGGGTGCGAACACTGGGCTCGCACTGGGTGCGAACACTGGGCTCGCACTGGGTGCGAACACTGGGCTCGCACTGGGTGCGAACACTGGGCTCGCACTGGGTGCGAACACTGGGCTCGCACTGGGTGCGAACACTGGGCTCGCACTGGGTGCGAACACTGGGCTCGCACTGGGTGCGAACACTGGGCTCGCACTGGGTGCGAACACTGTGTGAACAGTAGATTCACTGCTCAGAGCGGGTTTGCACTGGGCTCACACTGGGTGTGTGTGTATATTTGCTGGGGGTTGTATCTACACTGTGTCAGCTCATTTTGCTGCTTGTATTCATCCTGAGTGAAGCTGTCATTTTAATTTTCCGCGCACCAATCCAACCAGCATCAATCTTTAGGAATTAATCTTCTTGAGTGTTGTTGGAGTTGCGCTCATCCAGGCAATTGGAGACTATTCCAAAACACTCCTGACCTGTGCCTTGTAGACGTGGGACAGACTTCTGCAAGTGAGAAGGTGTGTGTTACTGTGCGCGGGTGATGCACCAGTGCAGTTCTGAGGGAGTGCTGCAATGTAATAGTTGCTGCCCTTAGAATGAGACATTAAATGGCACCCGGGTCCAATCCCGGCCTTTGCACAGTGACGCAAGCCGGAAATCAAACCCGGGTCCTTGGCGTTGTGAGGCAGCAGTGCTAACCACTGTGCCGCCATCTTGCATTACAACGGTGACTAAACTTAATGAAAACTATCGTAATGAAAATGTTGCTTTGTTTTAGATGATAATGGACATTGTGAGAGGGCAGCTTGACGAGATTTCACGCCCAGCATCTGGTTCTCGAACCCGCCCAGGGAGCCGGGTGGCAAGTGGCCCTTCACCGGACAGGCGGCGACTGAGTGGGCATTCCTCAGGCGCCATGGTGGTTTTAACTCCTGAACCAATTTTATCCCAGGTACCATGCATGCTGTATGAAAAGCAACTTCATTTTTCCTTCCTGAATTGTTCTATTTCGGGCAATCTCATCATCTGAACTTGTAAACGTTCAATTATTAATTTAAACTTTGCTTTCATCATGGTTTTCGAAAAGTCAAATGAAAAGAGAATGTGATGACAGTGGCCATGATTTCCTATTCTGGAAATATCACTATCCCTCGCACGTGATGCTGTCATGACAGCAATAATGCTCTTTAAAAAGGAGTGGCGTCTATCCCCCTCATCTGTCTTTTGGGCGGCACAGTGGTTAGCACTGTTGCCTCACAGCGCCAGGGACCCAGGTTCAATTCCAGCCTTGGGCCACTGTCTGTGTGGAGTTTGCACATTCTCCCCATGTCTGCATGGGTTTCCTCCGGGTGCTCTGGTTTCCTCCCACAGTCCAATGATGTGCGGGTTAGGTTGATTAACCATGCTAAATTGCCCCTTAGTGTCAGGGAGATTAGCAGGGTAAATACGTGGGGTGAGGGGGATAGGGCCTGGGTGGGATTGTTGTTGGTTTGATTTGATTTATTATTGTCACATGTATTGGTATACAGTGAAAAGTATTGTTTCTTGCGCGCTATACAGACAAAGCATACTGTTCATAGAGAAGGAAAGGAGAGAGTGCAGAATGTAGTGTTACAGTCATAGCTAGGGTATAGAGAAAGATCAACGTAATGCAAGGTAAGTCCATTCAAAAGTCTGATGGCAGCAGCAGGGAAGAAGCTGTTCTTGAGTCGGTTGGGACATGACCTCAGACTTTTGTATCTTTTTCCCGACGGAAGAAGGTGGAAGAGATAATGTCTGGGTGGATGGGGTCCTTAATTATGCTGGCTGCTTTGCTGAGGCAGTGGGAAGTGTAGACAGAGTCAATGGATGGGAGGCTGGTTTGATTGATGGATTGGGCTTCGTTCACGATCCTTTGTAGTTCCTTGCAATCTTGGGCAGAGCAGGAGCCATACCAAGCTGTGATACAACCAGAAAGAATGCTTTCTATGGTGCATCTGTAAAAGTTGGTGAGAGTTGTAGCGGACATGCCAAATTTCCTTAGTCTCCTGAGAAAGTAGAAGCGTTGGTGGGCTTTCTTAATTATAGTGTCGGCATGGGGGGACCAGGACAGGTTGTTGGTGATCTGGACACCTGAAAACCTGAAGCTCTCAACCATTTCTACTTCGTCCCCAGTAATGATGTGGGCTTGACAGGCTGAATGGCCTCCTCCTGTACTGTCGGGATTCTATGACTGAATGATCAGTAGGATAAAAATAAAAACTTGAACTTTTATAGCATGCTGAAATATGGAGCGAGTTTACAATGGGGAAAGGGATGCTTGACTCAGTGGTAGCATTCTCCCCATGAATGAGAAGATAGAGGGTTCAAGCCCCACCCCGGAGGTTGACACTATAGTGCTGTACTGAGAGAGGATTGCACTGTCAGAGGGGCTGACTTCTGGGTGAGATGTTAAAGTGGCCCCACCGGAAGAGACGACAAGCATAAAGGAATGATGGCAGGAACATCTGCCGAGTCAAATGGAGGGAGCTGGGAGTTGGAACAACGAGGGTTGGGTCAGAGAGTTGCCAGAGGAGGCCACAACGTGGGTGGCTTTGATCTTTAAAGTTCCAATTTCTTTAATACAGGAGTAGATGCTGGAAATCTGAAATACAAAACAGAAAATACTGGGAACATTCAGCAGAACTAGCAGCATCTGTAGAGGAAAATGGTTACCATTAACAAGTCTTAAATCGCTGTATTCATTTTATTATTCAATGATTAAGATGACCGTTGGAATTCTACCGCCCCGCCTGCCACGGAATCGGAGCGGGCGAGGAGTGGACAACGGAAATGGCCATTGAGTCGGGCGGGAATTTCCGGTCTCGCTCGAGCGAGGCCGTAACATCCCGCCCGGCACCTTTGAACAGTATTCAGGAGCTAAATTTAAAAAGTGAACTCAAGTTCAAATGTCTACAGCAATTAACAAGAAAACAGTTTTCAAAACTGCTGCTGGAAGTTAAAGTTTATTTATTAGTGTCACAAGTAGGTTTACATTAACACTGCAATGAAGTTACTGTGAAAATCCCCGAGTCGCTACACTCTGGCGCCTGTTCGGGTACACTGAGGGAGAATTTAGCATAGTTTAGCACCCTAACCAGCACCCATCAGGTTGATGATCTTGCGTCTGGAAAAGAAAATCAGATTATTATTTCTGAATGAATTTTCATCAATAAAACATCAGAATTTGATTTCACCTTCTATCCTATCCTATTTTGTCCTTTTTCATATTTTAGAAAAGGTGTGTCTAAAGGTGATGTTTTTTAAATTCATTTGTGGGACACGGGCGTCGCTGGCTGACCAGCATTTATTGCCCATCCCTAGTTGCCCTTGAGAAGGTGGTGGTGAGCTGCCTTCTTGAATCGCTGCAGTCCATGTGGTGTGGCTTGACCCACAATGCTGTTAGGGAGGGAATTCTGGGATTTTGACCCAGTGACTGCGAAGAAACGGCGATATATTTCCAAGTGAGTGACTTGGAGGGGAACTTGCAGGTGGTGGTGTTCCCATTTATCTGCTGCGCTTGTCCTTTTAGATGGAAGTGGTCATGGGTTTGGAAGGTGCTGTCTAAGGATCTTTGGTGAATTGCTGCAGTGCATCTTGTAGATAGTACACACTGCTGCTACTAAGTTTTGGGAGTGGATGTTTGTGGATGTGGTGCCAGTCAAGCGGGTTGTTCTGTCCTGGATGGTGTCAAGCTTCTTGGGTGTTGTTGGAGCTTCATCCATCCAGGCAAGTGGAGAGTATTCCACAGGTGATGTTCCTTGTACTTACAGATTACCAGTGTGTCACTTGACGGATGGCTTTGTAGTTAGTGTATTGTGTGCAGCAGATTAGAACTAGTTGAATTTGTGTAAGTCAACGCCACTCACTTGGGTTGTATTTTTTTTGATTGCAGGAAAAGTCTGATCCTTCTGACAACCAGAGTAACTCCCTGGATTTCATGACCAGTCCTTGCTCGGAGAACGTAGACAGTGAATGTGAAATCTTTAGGGAGCTGGCTAGAGTGAGCACCTTGGCTACTGACAGTGTCGATACTGGGAGGTATGGCGAATCTCCAATACCACCACAGGAAGATACAGATTCCATTATACAGGAACTGCAGATTTCAGACAAATCAGGTACATAACCGCATGCAATGATATTTCAGAATGTTATCACAGTTTCTGCTCAGATGTTCTTATATAACTGCATTCTACATTGCTTCATTAGTTCTAATGCAGGTAAGGTTCAGGAAGGAATGTAAGAATTATTTTGACCTGTGGCTATTTGGCTCCCTTGTGAACCGGTTATGGAGATTTCATAATTGTGTGCATTCTCTCTTTCATGATGTGGATGATTCCAAATAAACCTGTTGGACTTTAACCTGGTGTTGTGAGACATCTTACTATTCTATCTTTCAGATTGAGGTAACAAGCAATACTTTCTCATGTCATACTTTTGTATTTATTCTATATATTTCTACAAGCTCATTGAGTTATAGCATGGGTGCTTTCTGAGTACAGTGGTGTATAGAAGGTACCAGGTTTCTATTGATGAAACTTACACACAGTAAATATTTTATGAATTGATGTCTGAAGCTGTTGGTCATGGAGAGAAAACATTTCTTAACTCTGATTCCTTTTTCACTGCCTAAAACTTTTCTGTTCCTTTCCTTTCAATTCCTTTTTGTTTGTCTTTTTCTTTGTTCTATTTGCATTCCATTGTTCCAAAGCTCTTTCTAATTCTGCTGCCAATTTTTGTCTTTCTTTGAGCTGCAATTTTCCTCTTTTTCTTGCCTGTTTTATTTTCATATATCTCCCAATAACTTTCACAGCTGTTAGCACTACTGCCTCACAGCGCCAGGGACTTGGGTTCAATTCTGGCCTTGGGTCACTGTCTGTGTGGAGTTTGCACGTTCTCCCCATGTCTGCATGAGTTTCCTCTGGGTGCTCCAGTTTCCTTCCACAGTCTGAAAGATGTGCAGGTTAGGTGGATTGGCTATGCTAAATTGCCCCTTAGTGTCCAAAGGTGTGCAGGTTAGGTGGATTGGTCATGCTAAATTGCCCCTTAGTGTATAAAGATGTATATGTTAGGTGGATTGGCCATCCTAAATTGCCGCTTAGTGTCCAGAGATGTGCAGGTTAGGTAGATTGGCCATGCTAAATGGCCCTTTAGTGTGTAAAGATGTGCAGGTTAGCTGGATTGGCCATGCTAAATGGTCCTTTAGTGTCCAAAGGTGTGCAGGTTGGGTGGATTGGCCATGCTAAGTGTGTGGGGTTATGGAGATAGGGTGGGGTGGTGGGTCTGGGTAAGATGCCCTTTTGGAGAGTCAATGCAGACTGGATGGGCTGAATGGCCTCATTCTGTATCGTAGAGATTCTATGTTGTCCCCCCCCGGAATCGTGGCAGGGCACGGACTGTGCAAAGATCCGTTGACCTCGAGTGGGATTTTCTGGCCTTAGGGCGAGTGTGGTTGGAAAACCCCGCCCTCTGTCTTCATTTTGGAAGACTACCTATCCTCTGCAGTGTCAATTTTTCACTCATTCTTTCTATGAGATGTTTGAGTAAGATTGACAATGTGATGCTGAGATAGGGGCCAGAATTTTACCCTCCCGCCCGCCATGGGAATCGGAGTGGGCGAGGGGCGGACCATGGAAAGGTCTGTTGACCTTGGGCGGGATTTTACGGTTTCGGGACAGGCGAGGCTGGAAAATCCCGCCCAGGATGTGCTGTCAGCTTACGTCCAATTCAGGTGCAAGATAAGTCTGTTTAGTCTGCTGGATGCAAAACAGTCAATACCACATTAATCTTGTATAGGTTTCATGCAGTGAGTGGACAAAGTGAACACAGCAGTTTGTGCTGAAATTCCAGAGATAAAGGGCTAAGCCAATGTCCAGCATCTAATACAATAAAATTCTTCCCTAGTAAAAGTTGTGTTATAGTTCCCACAGGAGATTAGTTTCTGATACAGTGAACCCCTTGTTGAAGACAAATACCTTGCTGGTTGCCATGACTTTGTAAAGGCTCCGTCACACTAACCTGTCTCTAAATAGTATTGTCGGTCAGAGGTTTGAGTTCATAGACTGTGTCTGATTAGAGTTATTAAAAGTGACAGTTGTTAAGTCTGTGCCAAAAACTGAACAGTGGACCTGTTTTTGGAGCATTTCAGAAGCCGCTCTGTATATGCTGCTGCTATCGCAATCCTGATAAAAATAAAACAGGTATTTATCGGTGAGACGCGGATGAGTGAGCAATTTATCACATGAGAAATATAATCAACTTTATCGAACTCTCAAAATAAAAAAAAAATCAATTGACTTTCGGGGAGGTGATGGTCCAGTGATATTATCGCTAGATAATTAATCCAGAAACTCAGCTAATGTTCTGGGGACCCGGGTTTGAATCCTGCCACAGCAAATGGTGGAATTTGAATTCAATAAAAAATATCTGGAATTAAGAATCTACTGATGACCATGAAACCATTGTCGATTATCGGAAAAACCCATCTGGTTCACTAATGTCCTTTAGGGAAGGAAATCTGCCGTCCTTACCCGGTCTGGCCTACATGTGACTCCAGAGCCACAGCAATGTGCTTGACTCTCAACTGCACTCCCCCCCCCCCCCCCCCCCCCCGCCCCCCCCTCCCCCCGCCAAGAGCCACTAGGGATGGATAATGACTGCTGGCCAGCCAGCGACACCCATGTCTCAAGAATGAACAAAAAGAACTTGAATTTTTCACTTTGCTGATTAAACTGAACAGACACAGTCGTCACAGCTAAAGCTACTTAAACTTGTGTTTCATTTTTACACTATTTATTGGCTTGTGAGGAAAATGTGCGTTTCTGAAAAAAATGCCTTTTAAATGGAAGAGCAGCGAACGCACTTGTAGTTATATGACTACATCCTTACTGAGGATGTAGTCATATATGTTCATATCCTGTGAGTGGTGTTGAAGTGCAGTCAGTACTGTATTATCATAACATCATAGGACCCCTACAGTGCAGAAGGAGGCCATTTGAGCCTGCACCAACAACAATCCCACCCAGGCCCTATCCCCGTAACCCCATGTATTTACCCTGCTCATCCCCCTGACACTAAGGGGCAATTTAGCATGGCCAATCAACCTAACCCGCACATCTTTGGACTGTGGGAGGAAACCGGAGCACCCAGAGGAAACCCACGCAGACACGGGGAGAATGTGCAGTCTCCAAATAGTCACCCAAGCCAGGAATCGAACCTGGGTCCCTGGCACTGTGAGGCAGTAGTGCTAACCACTGTGCCACCATACGGCACTACTAGTAGCCGATTTACACAGGCGGTCCTACAAAGTCAGGTGAATGATCAGTAAGTTGCTTTAAGTTGTTAAGTGTATGAGAAGTTTTTGCATCCAACCTGCCAGGCGATCGCAGCCTTTTTTTTAATACAGAATCATAGAAACCCTACAGTCCAAATGGAGGCCATTTGGCCATCGAGTCTGCACCGACCACAATCCCATCCAGCCTCTATCCCCGTAGCCCCACGTATTTATGCTGCTAATCTCACTGACACTGAGGATCAATTCAGCATGGCCAATCAACCTAACCTGCATACCATTGGACCTCCTGCGAAAGGCTGCGAGCTGGAATTCTCCAACCTCCCCCGTGGCGGGGATTCTAAGCTGCCGCTAGTGAATGGAGGTTTGGCTGAGCGCCAAACATTCTTGTTGGCAGCGGAGATGAGGCGTGAACAGCCGGAGAGTTCCGGCCTGCATTTCTGAAACGTAACTGAACTGAAATTAGTGACTTTTAAGGGGCGTCTTGACAAATACATGAATAGGATGGGAATGGAGGGATATGGTCCCCGGAAGGGTAGGGGGTTTTAATTCAGTCGGGCAGCACGGTCGGTGCAGGCTTGAAGGGCCGAAGGGCCTATTCCTGTGCTGTAATTTTCTTTGTTCTTTGAAATATCAGCCGAGGTGATGTGCTCAAGTCCTGGAGGACAAATGTGTCAATCAATTCTAGAAAATAGGCATTATTATGTAACTTTTATAATTGTACATGATGCTGGTTTCACAAACCTTCTGATAGAAGTAAAACATGTCTTATTTCAATCACACGAGGTTCAGTGAGCCGAGCATCATGTGAGGAGAATGGGCAGGTTTCGGGTTGTCTGAGAAGCTGGGTTGTAACACGGGCAAAGCCTTTGTGTTCAGTTCAGTTCAATTTTCTGAACCTATTGTTGAGCTGATGAGCATCCTTAACAACAGTTTAGAAACATTGCAGATGGCCGTTGAACATAGAAACATTTTCTAAAGCTGTAATGTTGTGGCAGTAATGAATTGGAAGTTTCACATTTTAGCGCTCTATTACATGCGGCACAGTGGTTAGCACTGCTGCCTCACAGCTCCAGGGACCCAGATTCGATTCCCGGCTTGGGTCACTGTCTGTGTGGAGTTTACACGTTGTCCCCCGTGTCTGCGTGGGTTTCCTCCGGGTGCGCTGGTTTCCTCCCACAGTCCAAAGATGTGCAGGTTAGGTGGATTGGCCATGATAAATTGCCCCTTAGTGTCAGGGAGACTAGCTAAATACATAGGTTATGGCGACAGTGCCTGGGTGGGATTGTAGTCGGTGCAGACTTGATGGGCCAAATGCCCTCCTTCTGTACTGTAGGATACTATAAATTAATCACTACTTGTTGAAGCTCCTAAGTAATTCCTCAAATTAATCTATAAACCTGAATCAGTGTTCTCTTCCGTGGTCTTTCCACATATCTACTTTTGTTTGAAATGCAGACAATTTCTGTCTACTTTAACTCTTTCACGTGGTTGGTAACAGTTTATGTGAGGGATTAACTATTTCACTAAACATAGATTGATACTGGACAACTTTCTTAATTGTCTGTCTGAAGAGGAACTAATATGTTACAATCTGTGTGCTATCATTGAATAATTTTTCTTCACTTAGTTGAGTTTGCCACAGACAGGGAAAGCCTTGATGCCTGAAATTGCCATAACTCTTTCACCTCTGCCAGTTCTTGCAGTCGTTTGCTTATTTCCATGCTTCTTCTCAGATCTTTCTATGCACAGTTTTACTTGGTTGCGTTTTACTGGCCTTGTGATGGTGGGCTTGGAGGACAGGTTAGGGGGGAGCCCTTTGGGATGGCTCCCTGACACACTTCTGTAGCGAGGGAAGTTTCTCATGGCTGGGCATGGACCCAGATCCGCTGCTGCTTCATAGAGATGGGCAGCCAATTAATCTGAGTACCAATCCAATTAGGTCTGATTGTTGTGGACGTCCCAGAATTTTGTTGTTGGCAGAGTGCCCCTCTTCCCCCACCTTGTGCAGAGGCCACCATCTGAATGGAGGTGGTCTCTCCGAGAATGTAACCGATGATAACATTAGATCTGTTGTAGTATGACCAATGGTAACAAGCTGTAAGGGTCAGCTGACCCAATAAACTATGTAACCAATGACAGAATAATGTGATGATCAGCTGACCAGCATAACTAAGGACCTGTTGGGAATTGTTAAATTGCTTGGAATGGCCCAGGGTGAGGCCTCAATTGTTGGAGTAATGAAGTTTCTTTATTAAACCTTTTTCTTTGATTTATAAGTTGGAGTAAGTTTTGTTATATTTTATTGCCTGAACCTGAAGGGTTCCTTTTGGAGGGTCAAACAGTCTCCCTGAGGCAGACCCAGAACCTATCGGAACTGGAGTCACCATGTCCCAATGAGGGTGCTGTTGGCAGGAGTGGCGCTTTCCGAGGCTGAAACAATGCAGCTGGAGGGGCTTCCTCTCCGCTTTGTGCAGGGGGGGGGGGGCTTCCTCTCTGCTTTGTGCAGTGGGGAGGGGCATCCTCTCCGCTTTGTGCTTTGGGGGGGGGGGCGCTAACACCTTTGCCCCTAATAATTTTAACTTTCAATGTGCGCCTCTGAGAGTGCCCTTCATGTTGAGGTAACCTCAGGGTTACCGATTTAACCTCAGCAGCACCCACTTCTCCTGGTGAGGCTGCTAAGGCTTCTGGCCCTCTAATTGGACAGCATCAAGAGCCCAACCTTTGTTATCGTTCAGGTTAGAAACTCCAAAGTGTTTTATGGAGCCTGCCTGAATCATAAGTTTTGGCATTTTGAATTTGGCTAGGATAAGCATGATATGTTTCACTTCAGCTGTGATTCTAGTGACCCACTAGGAAGTTAATATCAAACAAAGTTTATTTAAGAATATAGTTAACACATATAGTAAGAAAATTAGCAAGAATTTTTATCAATTACAAACAAGAAGAAAACATCCACAATAACGTATAACCCTTAATGAATATATATAATAGCTGTCCCAAATCAAACCAACCTCCATAAACAACCCTATAAACAGGTTCAATACGGCAAAATCTACTGCTCACGTGATAATTGGATTGAGGCCATTAGTTGACTTCTGCAGTCAAATGCTCTTGAGACTCAGAACAGTTTGAAGACAAGACAGCTTCCCAAAACACCAAAGAACAGACTCTTTACTGCAGGATGGCCAACAAGATGTGCTTTCAGCTAACTGGTAAAACTGTCAAAATAAAAACAGAGAAAGAGAGAGAGACTTCTTTCAGCCAGGCTTCTGACACTGCAGTCAAAACGAAACAGAAAGCTGAAAAACCTCTGTCACCCGACCTGCTCACAGTTTTTGTTTCTCTTTCCTGCAGTGTGCACCTCCTTAAAGGTACACTAACATCACCCCCTGTTTAATAGGATGGCAAATGCGGAGGTGGCCAATTCGGAGACTGCCTCCAGGAAGGTTACACTTATCAGGTGCACTGCAGTCGCTGTGGGCTCAGGATCATTTGACCCTAATGGTCAAGCTCTGAAGCCCTTGGTAAAATCCAGCCCACTATCTCAGCTGTGACATTTCATACTCCCATTGCTACTTCCATTACTATTTAACAATTATATATGGGGTTAAAAAAAATGTAGCGCCCACTGTTAAGGTAATCTGCACCTTCTAAAGAGGAGAAGGATCACATGATGAAAACAGGGCCTGAAATAAAGTAAATACATTTCCCTGTTTATTCCGGGTCACTCTATGAATTTACTACCCTTTCCTTGGGATTTAGGGAGCCAGCGCTCAACAAGAATAACAATATGAAATGTTGAAGACAGAAAATATCTCTATCTAATTATCCGTACTTATCTGGCACAGTAATAGCAGAGAAAGCAATTAAGATAATGCAGGTTTTCTTTCCTTTCTCCCAGGAATTCTTTCTACTTCAACAGATTGTGAAGAGGACCCAGAGAATCACTTCTCTACTCCAGATCAAACTGAACCTTTGAGGATAGAGTCTGGTAGGAATTTTCTTGTTTCAGTGTTGGGGATGGAATATAATTTAACCCTCGCATGGGACAGCTCTTTAGCGTCAAGGACCACCCTCGTATGTAAAGCGTGTCGCTGGAATATTCTCGTTCCTTCTCTCCGCAACCCCCAGTTGCTGCAGCCTGCCTGCCTGGCCTTAGCTAGGTGAAGAAAACGTACCTCCTCTCTGAGGGTGTCTCGCCACTGAGGCACTGTCTTTCTTGCCTTGCAGCCTCAACAACGGCCACAGCTAGTGATGGCGCTACCGAGTTGCCTTCTCTCTGGTTGAAGCAGCAGCTCTGGGAGATGGGCCGCCCTCCTCAGTTGCACGGTCGTCCTGGAATTGCCCTGTTACTTGTCCACTGCCAGCAAATTGCCACCCCAGAGTCCCACTGCCCGCCGGGATTGGTTCCCATTTTTGGACCTGATGGCGGAGCTTCTTCAGTGGTGATAATATTCAGCCCTAAATATTGTTGATACTTTACCGTTTTACTTTAAATGATCTTTGAATGGAATCATGGAATAGAATCCCTACAGTGCAGAGGGAGGCCATTCAGCTCATCGAGCCTGCCGCCACTCTCTGACAGAAAATCCCACCTGGGCCCTATCCCGGTAACCCCACATATTAACCCAGTCAATCCACCTAACCTGCACATCTTGGGACAGCAAGGGGCAATTTATCATAGTCAATCCACCTAACCTGTACAGGGTTAGGTAGATTGGTGCTAGTTCCAATTGCCTGTGTTTGGCCCATATCCCTCTAATCTTTTCCCATCCATGTGTTATCCAAATGCTTTTTAAATGTTGCTATTGAACCTGCCACAACCACTTTCTCTGGCAGCTCATTTCATACACGCACCACCCTCTGCATGAAGAAGTTGCCCCTCAAATCCCTTTTAAATCTCCCCCCTCTCTCCTTAAACCTACGCCTTCTAGTTTCACCTGGGAAAAAGACTATGGGCGGGATTTTACGACCTCGCTGTGACTCCCATGGCGGGCGGGACGGTAAAATTCTGGTCTATGTGTGTTTATCCTATCGATGCTCCTCATGATTTTATACACCTCAATAATGTCACCCCTCATTTTCCCATGTTCCAAGGAATAAAGCCCTAGCCTGGCCAACCTCCCCCTATAACTCAGGCCCACTCGTCCATCCTTGGATAATTAAGTTTATTCAAGTTTAAAATTTATTTACTAGTGTCACAAGTAAACTTACATTAACACTGCAATGAAGTTACTGTGAAAATCCCCTAGTTGCCACACTCTGGCGCCTGTTCGGGTATACTGAGGGAGAATTTAGCATGGCCAATGCACCTAACCAGCACATCTTTTGGACTGTGAGAGGAAAGGGGAGCACCCGGAGGAAACCCACGCAGACACGGGGAGAACATGCAAACTCCACACAGACAGTGACCCAAGCTGGGAATTGAACCCGGGTCCCTGCCGCTGTGAGGCAGCAGTGCTAACCACTGTGCCGCCGTGCCATTAATCATTATTAAAATAAATTGATGTTACACAGATAGCAAATAAGACTACATTAATTTTAAAGTCCTAAGAAATGATTTTGTGACATAAAAGATTATCGTTTAATGAAAACTAGACAGTCCAAAGCAAGATGATTCGGGTCATAAACCTGAAGACCCCCAACTGGAAGAGGCGATCATGAAAATGAAAAAACTGGATAAGATTTTGGTGATGAAGCAGGAAAAAGAAAGGCAAGTGAAGAAGCAAGGAGAAGAGCTGAGGAAAAAGCTTTGGGAGGAACTTGAGGTAAAACAGCATCAAGGATTGCTTGTAATATTTCTGGTCCTTTTCCTATCTGTTCCCTTAATGACACGTATTAACCAATGGCTGCAATGTGCTAATGCCATTGAAGTTTTGAATGGAATCTTGTTTTAAATTACGTAGTTTCCCTTAACCTGGTGTTGTGAGTCTACTTACTGTGCCTACCCCAGTCCAACGCCGGCAACTCCACATGGTAATTTCCTTTGGCTGAGGTGACTCCCTCAAAAGGTTCCTGTGTCAAATGAAAAGCGATTATTCCGTCATGGTAACTCTTACATATTTATTGTGGAAACTCACTTTGTTCACTTTGAGCTGTTTGCTCGCAGGGGAACACTGCACTGAAGCCGCCACCTTTGTGCTTTCTCCAGGCTCTAGGGGCCAAGTGGCCTACTCCTGCTCCTAAATGTCTATGTTTCTATGAATGACTTTGAATTCCCAGGTGGTGCTGATAATTTTGCACATAGAATCCCTACAGTGCTGAAGGAGGCCATTCAGCCCATTGAGTCTGCACCGACTCTCTGATAGAGTATCTTACTCAGGCCCTATCCCCGTTACACCTTTACCATGGCCAATCCACCTAACCTGCACATCTCTGGACACTAAGGGGCAATTTAGCATGGTCAATCCACCTAACCTGCACATCTTTGGAGTTGAAATGATCAACTCTCAGATTTAGGGATTAAAGCTTCCCTCAATTCCTCGATCATTCAAATAACTAAGCTGTGGGAACATTGTTTCTGGGTTGGAAGCAGTCATTTGAAGAGCCAGTATCCCTGCCAGAAAGTTGTTTGCTAGTTTTTGGGATGTGGATTCTGCTGACACGGTGTGTTTATTGCCTTTCCGAGCTGCCTTGAGAAAGCAGTGTTGGCCTTTCCCATTGAACCGCTGCAATCTCTGTGATGATGTTAATTAGGCAAATGCAAGATTTTCACCCAGAGTTAATGAAGGAATAGTTGCATCTGACAGAATGAAAGGACAACAGGTGATTGAAGGTGATCGTTAAACTCTTGACACCAGTTAGTGAAGGAGAAGACCAGAAGTCAATCTTAATTCGGTTTTAGATGCATTTACAAACATTACAAATGTATAGCTCCACTCTACAAGCCACCCCTAGTGCAGGATTTAATCCAGAGCGCCATTCTTAACAGTGGGACCAGAATGGGGGTGCCACCTCTGCTTTTGTGTTGGAAGAGGGCACCCACAAGATTCAGATTAAAGGGTGAGTGGCAGGTCAGTGAAACCTGTGTGATTATGTGGCAGAGGTGGGTTTCCATTGGAGGATACCGCTGTTAACCTGGGCAGGGGCTTTGAAAAGCTCAGGAAGCTGTGAGTTCCACGGAATACATGTGAGCTTCCCGGGAATGGAGAACAGACCAGCATGATGCTGTGCCTGTGTTCGCAGACCAGTTGGATGCGTAAGAGAGTGGAATCCCTTGTGATTCACATCTGCTGCTGGCTGTTTCATAAGAACATAAGAACATAAGAAATAGGAGCAGGAGTAGGCCATCTAGCCCCTCGAGCCTGCCCCGCCATTCAATAAGATCATGGCTGATCTGACGTGGATCAGTACCACTTACCCGCCTGATCCCCATAACCCTTAATTCCCTTACCGATCAGGAATCCATCCATCCGCGCTTTAAACATATTCAGCGAGGTAGCCTCCACCACCTCAGTGGGCAGAGAATTCCAGAGATTCACCACCCTCTGGGAGAAGAAGTTCCTCCTCAACTCTGTCTTAAACCGACCCCCCTTTATTTTGAGGCTGTGTCCTCTAGTTTTAACTTCCTTACTAAGTGGAAAGAATCTCTCCGCCTCCACCCTATCCAGCCCCCGCATTATCTTATAAGTCTCCATAAGATCCCCCCTCATCCTTCTAAACTCCAACGAGTACAAACCCAATCTCCTCAGCCTCTCCTCATAATCCAAACCCCTCATCTCCGGTATCAACCTGGTGAACCTTCTCTGCACTCCCTCCAATGCCAATATATCCTTCCTCATATAAGGGGACCAATACTGCACACAGTATTCCAGCTGCGGCCTCACCAATGCCCTGTACAGGTGCATCAAGACATCCCTGCTTTTATATTCTATCCCCTTCGCAATATAGGCCAACATCCCATTTGCCTTCTTGATCACCTGTTGTACCTGCAGACTGGGCTTTTGCGTCTCATGCACAAGGACCCCCAGGTCCCTTTGCACGGTAGCATGTTTTAATTTGTTTCCATTGAGATAGTAATCCCATTTGTTATTATTTCCTCCAAAGTGTATAACCTCGCATTTCTCAACGTTATACTCCATTTGCCATATCCTCGCCCACTCACTCAGCCTGTCCAAATCTCTCTGCAGATCTTCTCCGTCCTCCACACGATTCACTTTTCCACTTATCTTTGTGTCGTCTGCAAACTTCGTTACCCTACACTCCGTCCCCTCCTCCAGATCATCTATATAAATGGTAAATGGTAAATTTCGAGGGAGCTCTAATGGTGACATGTGTACCTTACTCTAAGGGATTAAGTGATGGGCATGATCTTGTTTCTAGGTTGGAAGCAGTCATTTGAAGAACCAGTATCCCTGTCGGAATGTTTGTTGATTGCTAGTTCCTGGGATGTGGATTCTGCTGACACGGTGTGTTTATTGCCTTTCCGAGTTGCCTTGAGAAAGCAGTGTTGGCCTTTCCCATTGAACCGTTGTAATCCCTGTGATGTTAATTAGGCAGATGCAAGATTTTCACCCTGGCATTGCCTGTTGGACATCTGGAAGTGGTTTTTCTGTGCTCTGAATATGTGTTGATGTGCCAGTGGCCACCTACTCCGACGCCTTCCCTGGATAGCTGCCCTTTGACCAACTTTCTCCTCTGGTGTTCTCTGCTGCTGGCCTTGCATCCTTAGGTGTTGGCCCAAGAGAGCCCTCCATTGTCAAATCTTCTCTTCCTGGGTGGATGAGACCCATAGGTATTCCAAAAACTGAACTATGTGAAAAAGGCAGACAGTGATATGGGAACCTCTGTGTCTGGGATTTTCATCCACACAACTGCTGAGTAGTAAGACTTTCCTCCCATCATCAATACCTAGAACTCCAGCTACCCCGTACTAGCAACTACAAGTAGGTTTTTGGACGTGGCCAGTATGATGTTAGTGTACCTTTAAGTGTTTTGTGTTAAATTCATGTTCACAGCCTTAGGTGATGTCATTGTTGGGGAGGAGAAAAAAAAACTCTAGGCTGGTCAGGTGACAGGAGTTCGGTTTCAGTTTGGGAATTGGAGTATTAGCAGCATCAAACTGCCCTCCCTTTTTTCCCCTCTTTTGGAAGTTCTGCTGGTTAGCGGAAAGCAAGATCTGGTTTTCCTGAGGGGTGGAAATCTGCTGTTGTTCAGGGCTGGACCAGAGTCTCTCTAATGTTTTGGAAGCTGTTTTATCCTGAAACTGTTCGGAGTGAATCCAGAGAACTGCAGACTTCAACCAAAGGACTCAATTTCCACTATCACGTGAGCAGTAGACTTTGCTATATTGAACCTGTTTAAAGGGTTTTGTCTATGGCAAAGGTTTTGGTTTGATTGGAACATTAGATATCTTTGTTAAGGGTTATACATTATTGTGGTTGTTTTGTTTCTTTGTAATTGATAAAAGTTCTTGCTAATTTTCTTACTATACATGTTGTCTATATTCATAAATAAACTTTGTTTGATAAAAGCTCCCTAGTGGGTCACTTGAATCATACCTGAAGTGAAACACATCATGCTTATCCTGACCAAATTCAAGATGCAAAACTTATGATTCAGACGGGCTCCATAAAACACTGGAGTTTCTGACCTGAATCATAACACCAGTAACAATGTGCAAGTCATCCTCAAATTGCAACCCAGGCTCTTCTACCCTTCTCCTGTTACCTTTGATTTTGTTCCCATCAGCATTGACTTTCCAACATCACTGTGCGCCTTCTGCCTGTAATCCTTGAAGCTCCCTCATCACCACCATGGACCTTGTCATCGTAGAAGTGGGCATAATCCCCTCTGAGCCTCATGTCATCCGAGTTGGGAATCCCCTTCTGATCCAAGATCCTCTCTGCATCATCCTTAGAGTCTCCATTAGATCCCGCAGCCTGCCCTTCAAGACCTTTGAATATTCGTGCCTCAGACTGCCTTGTGCACCCCCCCCCCCCCTTTCCAAATTGGATTCCCACTGGGATTGTGAACGTTTTCACTGTCAGCCAGCACCCTAGTTTGACCCACCGAACCTAACTTTGGACAGCACTAGCCCTCCTGCCCCCTTTCGGACCCTCATTTGGTTTATCTTCATCAGTGACTGCCCCCACCATCCAATCCACACGCAAGATGCAAACCTTACCCACTACACATTTCCATGCCCCAACCTCACCTAATGTCCTCCCTCAAAGCCCCCTCCCAGTCCTCCATTCCCCTGCCCAAATCCCCAGCCACCCCACCTCGCCCTTGCCAAACCCGATGCTCCTCCCAAGCTGCCATTCATTCGCTCACTCCCCTCCCCAGTGCTGCAGAGTTCAACAAAGACAACCGCTCAGCTCAGACACAACTACATAGAGCCCACCAACTTTAAGTGAGGTTCCTGTTGGTCACTAACTTGATCTTAAAGGTAGGACTTAATTTCAAAAAGATTTAAGATAATGAGCATTGATGACATGTCAATACATTACCAGGGCAGCACGGTGACACAGTGGTTAGCACTGCTGCCTCACAGCACCACAGTGGTTAGCACTGCTGCCTCACAGCACCACAGTGGTTAGCACTGCTGCCTCACAGCACCACAGTGGTTGGCACTGCTGCTTCACAGCGCCAGGGACCCGGGTTCAATTCCGGCCTCGGGTCACTGTCTGTGTGGAGTTTGCACATTCTCCCCGTGTCTGCGTGGGTTTCCTCTGAGTGCTCCAGTTTCCTCCCACACTTCAAAGATGTGCGGTTAGGTTGATTGGCCATGTTAAATTGCCCATAGTGGCAGGGGGATTAGCAGGGTAAATATGTGTGGTTACAGGAATAGGGTCTGGATGGGATTGTTGTCAGTGCAGACTTGATGGGCCGAATGGCCGCCTCCTGCACTGTAGGGATTCGATGATTCAACTAGGAACCGGTCACAGGCTGGCCTGAAGGCCTGACCTGTCACTACCATGCCACAGACCTAATGGGTGGGATTTTCTGATCTTGTCCATTCCAGTCCCGCTGGCAGTGAGAATGGAGAATTTCACGCCCAACCAAAACTCCGTTCACTGCAGCGGCAGCGGAGAATCCCAGCCGCAGGCGAGGCTGGAGAATTTCAGCGAATGTTTCAGTCTGAACCTGCTGTCTTAATTGTGAAATTCCGGCTCCTGTGTAATTACGCACCCTGCCTGCCACATTTCCTGCTCCAAGTTCGTAGAATCATAGAATCCCTACGGTGCAGAAGGAAGCCATTCGGCCCATCGAGTCTGCACCAACCACAATCCCACCCAGGCCCTATTCCCGTAACCCTACATATCTACCCTGCTAATCCCCTAACATTAGGGTCAATTTAGCGTGGCCAATCCACCTAGCCCACACATCGTTGGACTGTGGGAGGAAACTGGAGCACCCGGAGGAAACCCACACAGACATGGGGAGAACATGTAAACTCCACACAGCCAGTGACCAGAGGCCGGAATTGAACCCGGGTCCCTGGTTCTATGAGGCAGCAGTGCTAACCACTGTGCCACCATGCCACCCATTCTTACTCTCAGTAAATTCAACCCCCTGTGTCATGAGGTGTCTCTTTATATGTACTCAAGTAATTCTATGAACGTCCGCCATCCGTATACACTTAACCTTTATTTATACAATTCACAGTAATGGTATTCCTGTGATATTGTTGCTCCTGTATTTGGTGTCAGATAGTTCTTGAAATTATTGTAGGTATTTCAGCAGAAGTCACATAACCCATTGCTTTAAATTGGGACTGTAATATTGTAGCTATCTTAATCTAAACTGCTTTTCAGTGCTGTTTTCCCACTGGAATCTGTGATTGTCTCATTAAACTTTTGGTTTTACCAGCAGATAGTAGTACCATTGATTTATTCCTAAAATCCCGACGTGCAGTAGGAGGCCCTTCGGCCCATCGTGTCTGCACCAACAACAATCCCACGCAGGTCCTAGCCCCATAACCTCACGTATTCACCCTGGTGCGACATGGTGGCACAGCGGTTAGCACTGCTGCTTCACAGCGCCAGGGACCCAGGTTCAATTCCTGACTTGAGTCACCGTGTGGAGTCTGCACATTCTCCCCATGTCTGCCTGGGTTTCCTCCGGGTGCTCCAGTTTCCTCCCACAGTCCAAAAGATGTGCTGGTTAGGTGCATTGGCCATGCTAAATTCTTCCCCCAGTGTACCCGAACAGGCGCCGGAGTGTGGCGACTTAGGGATTTTCACAGTAACTTCGTTGCAGTGTTAATATAAGGCTACTTGTGGACAATAATAAATAAACTTTAAAACTTTAAACTTTTGCTTAACCTCCCCGATACTAAGGGGCAATTTACCATGTCCAATCCACCTAACCCGCACATCTCTGGACTGTGGGAGGAACACAGTAAGAGTTTTAACAACATCAGGTTAAAGTCCAACAGGTTTATTTGGTAGCAAATGCCATTAGTATTTGCTACCAAATAAACCTGTTGGACTTTAACCCGGTGTTGTTAAAACTCTTACTGTGTTCACCCCAGTCCAACGTCGGCATCTCCACATCATGACTACTGTGGGAGGAAACCAGAGCACTCAGAGGAAACCCATGCAAACATTGGGAGAATGTGCAAACTCCACACACAGTCACCCAAGGCTAGCCTTGAACCTGGGTTCCTGGTGCTGTGAGGCAGCAGTGCTGATCACTGTTCCACCGTGCTGCTCTATTCTTATAGATTGTAGACTGAATTATTATCTGTTTTCTCATTACTTCTCTGTATTTTCTATATTGAACCAATCTGTTCTCCTTTTAATCTCTATTTCCTCTGTCGAAATTTGCCATCTCAGTTGTCATCAAGTCATACTGGTTTTCAGCATGGAAAGAGGCCCTTCGGCCCAACTTGTCCATGCCGCCCTTTTGTTTTTACCACTAAGCTAGCCCCATTTGCCTCCGTTTGGCCCATATCCCTCTGTACCCATCTTATCCATGTAACTGTCGCATTGCGTGCCTGTTCTTTCTATTGTGTTTACATCTAGGTTGAAACAATTAGATTGTGCAGTGGAAATTTAAATAAAATTAGAGTGACTTCCCTCAATGGGAGAGATTGGTTGGGAAGTTTGAGAAAGTTAATGAGAGCGGGAAAGTATTAGATAAAGAAAAGAATGTTTGGACATAGATCTGGAAAAGGTGAATCTGAATCTGGGCACTAACCTTCATTCCCATTCCCTTCTTGTACGATTCGAGTATAAACAGAATGTATTAAACAAGAAAATTATCAGATAAGCTTGGGAAAAGTCAAAAGAATTGCCGTGAAGCTGAAGTAAATGGGGAAAAAAACTGAAGTTGAATTGAAAGCAATAAGAAGTAGAAAGAAATTAATAACCTTGAAACCAAAGAAAAGGAAAAATGAATCCGGATTGTGTTCGTGGACCAGGTCAGTAACTCCAAGGTATATTATGAGGTTAGCCTAGACCTCAACTTCTTTAATTTTGGCATTAGGGTGAGCACAAGGTGTTTTGCTCGAAGTGTGATTCAAAGATTTTATGAAAATAAATCTTTTTAAGAACATGGTTAGAATATAACAAGAAGAATTAGCATAACTTTTACCAATTAAAGTACTTAAACATGACGAAGTATAAGTCTTAACAGCTAACTATCTCTATAGTTCCAATGTAAGCAACATCCCCATAGACATAGAATCCCTACAGTGCAGAAGGAGGCCATTCGGTTCATCGAGCCTGCACTGACAACAATCCCACCTAGCCTCTATCCCTGTAAACCCACGTATTTACCCTGCTAATCCCCTAAACTACACATCTTGGGACACTTAGGGGCAATTTAGCACGGCCAATCAACCTAACCCTCACATCTTTGGACCGTGGGAGGAAACCGGAGCATCTGGAGGAAACCCCTGCAGACATGGGGCGAATGTGCAAATTCCACACAGTCACCCAAGGTTGGAATTGGATCCGGGTCCCTGGCGCTGTGAGGCAGCAGTGCTAACCACTGTGCCGCCTCATAAATCCTACTTCAGAACCAACTAGTACCAAAAGCCGATTTACTCACATGGATGCTAGATTTCCAGTCTTTTAACCTCTCTAGACAATACAGAAAGACATCTGCTTTCTGACTCCCATATATCCTCAAAAGCAGAATTTCTAAGAAAGAGGCCTAGTTTCTGGAAGATTCCGGTCTCCAGACTTCAGAGACTCAGAGTGATTTCTTTCTACAGCTTCCAAAAAGCAACTGAGCTGGGTGTCTCTGTGAGCCTAGTTCCACCCATTCACCTGATATTACTGTCAATCAACTCCTACTCTGCAGAATCCCAGGGGAAAACACTAAAATAACTGAACAGCATTAGGCCAGATTAAAACAAACATTCAAGCAATTGGGGTCAATTATGCTGCTGCAGTAACAACAGGGCAGCTGGATGTAGACAAAATGGCACTGATAATAAAACAAATTGCAAAACAGATCCTGCACAAAAAACATGACCCAAATATATTTCTTAAAGGCACCGTATCGTCACAATGGAAGCAAGATACAAGTTTGGAAATTCAGCAACAAAACATATTAAAGTTTCCGACAAAGTTACGGGGTTTTGTAACTTTTAGGCGGGATTCTGACTTGGAGGAGTTTAGTCATAATCCCACAGATGGTAGCTTTGCACCATTGGCTCCTCAGCCAAGCACATACACCAGATGTCCAAACCTGCGGTTCCTCTCGTACTGAGCAGGATTACTATTGCAGCAACACTTCGTAATCATCAGTAGGGTAAAACTAACCTGTCTCACGATGGTCTAATCCCAGCTCATGTTCCCTATTGAAGGGTGAACAACCCATACTGAGGAGTGACGCACTATATGAAATAAATACAATTCAAGAAAATATCCAGGGGTAAATTGTCATTTTCAGTATCTAGCCAGTGGGCTTGGCACATTGGATCGTCCATCTGTTGTTGAACCTGCCTCGTTTTCATTTCATTATGGAATGAATGTCATGTGGGTTTGACCACGGATGAGCAATTTGCTCCCAATGCTTACTGGCTGAGTGGTGATGATGTGGAATAATGGAAACTTGTGATGATAAAACAATCAAAGAAGGAAAGGGAAAGAAAAATAAGAAATCAGGCCAATGTGAGGAGCTGAAAAAACCCAGAGACAATAGAAGACTAAAATAGGGATATGTTGGACTTCTATCTTGTTTGAATTTGTATCTTAAGCAGCAGATTACACAGACAAATACAGTTATAACAAGGCAGGATCAGATATTTATTGAGGCACCATACTCACAATTCCGGTATGAGTGTTACTCTACAGTGGTTCACTCATACTTGCATACAAATTTTACCTTTGATTACTAAATTCTGTGCATATTATCAATTAATCATAGTGAACCAAAGGCACAGGTGAGTGATATCAGAATAATGAACATGGACTCAGCAACATGGCTTCGCCCTTAATCCCATCCAGTCATCTTGTTACCATAGTTAAGTTTCCCTCTTAAATTCAGTCCATTCCCCATAAACACAAGTGGTCAGGTTGAGATATTCCAGACCAACACAGGTATGGATGGGTGACTTTCACACATTCTATCACCTTCCATATCTCTGGAGAAACACTTGCCTTAAGCCCTTTCCATGATACATAGTTTACAATCCATGCTCAGCATAAAGCTGTTTTAAGTCATTAAAAAATTTAAAGTTTTAAGGTTTATTTATTAGTGTCACAAGTAAGCTTACATTAACATTGCAATGAAGTTACTGTGAAAATCCCCTAGTCGCCACACTCCGGCGCCTGTTCGGGTACACTGAGGGTGAATTTAGCATAGCCAATGCACCTAACCAGCGTGTCTTTCGGACTGTGGGAAACCGGAGCACCCGGAGGAAATCCACACAGACACGGGGAGAACGTGCAAACTCCACACAGACAGTGACCCGAGGCAGGAATTGAACCTGGGTCCCTGGCGCTGTGAGGCCGCAGTGCTAACCACTGTACCACCGTGTAGAATCCCTACAGTATAGCAGGAGGCCAATTGGCCCATCAAGCCTGCACCGATAACAATCCCACACAGGCCCAATCCATGTAACGCCACATATTTACCCTGCTAATCTCCCTGACACTGCCCTATGTTGATCCCACAGACAGCCAAAGACATTAAGGTGTTAAGGTATTGTGGACTCTCATTCCCACATGATGGGCATATTAAAGTGTAGTGTAATGCCAGGCTTGTTCAGTCAGTACAGATTATGACAATATATGGTGCTCTTTTACTAAGCAATAAGTCCTGATCATTTGGTAGGAAAAGAGTGAGAAAGAGGCTCAGAAGAAAGCCAGCAGCAGGAATATGAACACCGGAATCTCTGTTGCAGATAAAGTAAGTTTTAGGAAAACAGTTTCTTGCAAAGTTTTTATTGCTGCTGCTAAGTACAAATAATTCACAATTAAACACCATCATTAATTATTTAATCTTTAATTCTTCTTCACTTGTTGAACCTTCAGATACAATTAGGATATCACCATTTTGTGTTGAGGGTGGTGGGGTATGGACATTGGCTTTTTAAGAATTGTGTACGGCAATCATACCGTCAGTTAGCGTGTAACTCTCAACTGATGACAGTGGTGTCATTCTGGAGATCAACACAGCAGTTAATGCCCTCTTTTAACCTCCTATATCTGACCATGTGTTCGGCAGCACGAAGGACTCTACCAGTGCTGGTTAATGGGATGATCGACCCCATTGGAGTTAGCCACTGATTTCTGCGGGCTGTTACTGCAATTATAGACGATGCTGTCCAGATGTAAAGTTGACAGGGAGTGGTGTAATGGGGGGGAGAGAGAGAGAGCAGCACAGAGGTGGCGGAATAGTTCTCATCAGGAGGCCATTTTTATCCAGAATGTTCGAGGAGCCATTCCCCATATCTGAATCCCAGCTCAGGACAGTGGGCTGGATTTTATGGAGCCTGCTGGAATGGGAAAGATGGTGAGCGAGCTCGAGAACCGTGTCGGAACCCCAGTGTCAGGAAAATGATTTTCAATTATATCAGCGGCAAGCTCCACCCCGATGCTATAGTTAAGGAAAGCCCACCAACACCTCTACTTTCTGAGGAGGCTAAGGAAATTCGGCATGTCCACCAACTTTTACAGATGCACCATAGAAAGCATTCTTTCTGGTTGTATCACAGCTTGGTATGGCTCCTGCTCTGCCCAAGACCGCAAGGAACTACAAAGGGTTGTGAACGTCACCCAATCCATAGCTCAAACCAGCCTCCCATCCATTGACTCTGTCTACACTTCCCGCTGCCTCGGGAAAAGCAGCCAGCATAATTAAGGACTCCACACACCCCGGACATTCTCTCTTCCACCTTCTTCCGTCAGGAAAAAGATACAAAAGTCTGAGGACACGTACCAACCGACTTGAGAACAGCTTCTTCCCTGCTGCCATCAGACTTTAGAATGGACCTACCTTGCATTAAGTTGATCTTTCTCTACACCCTAGCTATGACTGTAACACTACATTCTGCACTCTCTCCTTTCCTTCTCTATGAACGGTATGCTTTGTCTGTATAGCACGCAAGAAACAATACTTTTTACTGTGTACTAATACATGTGACAAATCAAATAGTATAAACACCAGTGCTACCTCTGCCCCATGGCCTTTGATGATTGTGGTGGGCATCCTCCAATGGCCCTCAACTTGGGTGGACCAAGTCTATTATGCACTGCGGCACCAGTGTAGGAGAGTCCTGTGTGGCCACTGCCGCTGGAGGAGTTTGTGTCACTAGCGGTGGGGCTGAGCAGCTCCTGGCAGTGCCTTGAGAAGAGCCCTCAAGTGTGTCAGGCTGCATCTCCCCCTGGAGAAGCTCTGTGGAGCAGGGGTCGTGATTTGCGGTGGTCTGCTGCAGGCTGTACAATAGTATCGCCGTGAGGACATGGCCTTTGCCACCAGCAATAGGGTGAGCAGGTGAGGAGGAGAATCATAGAATCCCTACAGTGCAGCAAGAGGCCATTCGGCCCAGTGAGCCTGCACCAACAACAATCCCACCAAGGCCCTATCCCTGTAACTCCTTGTATTTACCCTGATAATCCATGTATTTACTTTCATAATCTCCCTGACACTCAGGGCAATTTAGCAAGGCCAATCCACCTACCCCGCACGTCTTTGGAGTGTGGGAGGAAACTCACGCAGACATGGGGAGAATGTGCAATCCCCACGCAGACAGTGACCCGAGCCCGGAATCGAACTCTTGGCCACAGTGCTCAAATAAATGCCACCACAAAACTAGAACTCCAAACTAAATTTATGAATCAAACCATATCATGTTGCATACAAAGGTAAACGAATCATCCTTGTGCATTTCCTTAGCTGCTTGTACTCTGTTCCTTTGCTTATCCTGGTGCTACTTCCCAGTGCTCAGTGCTACCTCTGCGGTTGCAGCATGGTTAGAGGAAGGCTGCTGATGGTCAGTGGGGGCGGCTGAAGATGGCCTTGTAGGATGACCTCCAACCTCAGAGGGCCCAGCTTCAGGCTGACCTGACATGGGTGGCAGCAGTATTGGTTGGCAGGCTGACTGGCAACAATGTGAGCACTGGCATTGACAGTGGTGGGAGGGTGACCACTGCCATCTTGAGATAGGACAGTGGGCTCGTGCTCCAAGGAGGCAGCCAGTCACCTCACGCGACACCTCAGCAATCCTCACCATGTTTTGGGAGGACAGAGTTCTCAAGTATACCAACTGAGGATTTTCAGCAATTTCCTTCTTTATTTCAGGTTTCCGGCATAGAATCCCGACAGTGCAGAAGGAGGCCATTTGGCCCATCGAGCCTGCACCGACAACAATCCTTCCCAGGCCCTATCACTGTAACCTCACATTTACCCAGCTTATCCCCCTGACGCTCGGGTCAATTTAGCATGGCCAATCCACCTAACCCGCACATCTTTGGAGTGTGGGAGGAAACCGGAGCACCCGGAGGAAACCCACGCAGTCATGGGGGAGAACGTGTAAACTCTACACAGTCATCCGACGCCAGAATCGAACCCAGGTCCCTGACGCTGTGAGGCAGCAGTGCTAACCACTGTGTCACCGTGCCGTCCTATCTGCATCTCCATCTGCAGTAATTTTCTTTTTGGGGATTCAAGGAGTTTAGTTGATTTTAAAGATCGTTTGAAGGATTTTAATAATCACATACAATTGATATCGAGGACAACCCAAGCTCCTTTATACTGACGGAACAATTCTACCCATTTTAAGCCATTAGCTCCAGGCTGCAAAATGTAATAATACCTGGCCATGGAGCTGGGAATAGAGATGCGCGATTCAGCCTTGTCCTTGGCTTCTGATTCAGGCAGCATGCCAACTTAGTGTTGTGTGGCTGGATGCCTGAACAGGTGTGCAGAATCGTGAGAGATTAGAATGAGTTAAAGCTATCGTACACTACATAAAGCCTGCTGGAGGAGCATTTTGACTGGTGCAGGTGCTGGAATTTATTGTAAAAGTGAGTTTGACCTGGAAAACGCATTAGAATGACACACTATAACAGAGAGTGTGCCCCAGAACTTTCCCTCGTTGGACTGAAGACTGTGACTTGGGAGGAGGGATGCCATCTATTCACAGACAAATTTTGAGAAGTTTGTGAGAACAGCTAGCCATGGTGGTCAGTACCCGGAGTCCGATACAGCGAACCTGGGTGCATAATAAAATATTAATCATCTTACATTCACTAACCTTGACCACTGGTGTGTCTTCAAACCCCACACCCTGACAATTGCACCACTAGCATCACGCACTGCTCAATACACCAACATCATTCACCTACCAACATGGAGAGTACGTGCAAACTCCACACAGTCACCCAAGGCCAGAATTGAACCTCGGTCCCTGGAACTGTGAGGCAGCAGTGCTAACCACTGTGCCACCGTGCTGCCCAGATGATATGCCCATAATTAATTATTTTCCTCACATACCACTTCCCCTTCTTTTCTGATTTATAGGCTGCAGATAGTGTCACCACGCACCTGTTGCTTTCCTGCTCTTCCCTCACCACATCCTTGCCCGGATGTCTTCTTCCTTTTCAGATACTCAAGAACTGCAGCGTGGCCAGGCAGTGGTCCCACAGCAAGAGGCAGCCGTGCAGGAAGAAAGTGATGACAAAGAAACACAATTACTCACTCTCAGACATTATTCTGACGAAAGGTCATCGACCTGAAACGTTAACTCTGGCCAGGATACTCCGATCTTGCCCGCGACCGGGATTTTCCAGTCCCACTCCAGTGAAGGGAGATTTGGCTAAGCGCCAAATTCTCCATTCTCGCTGGCAGTGGGATGTGAACGGCCGGAGAATTCCGGCCTCTCTCTCTCTCTCTCTCAGTAAGAAGTCTCACAACACCAGGTTAAAGTCCAACAGGTTTATTTGGTAGCAAATACCATGAGCTTTCGGAGCGCTGCTCCTTCGTCAGATGGATCTCCAAGAAGATCGCGCATATCGACATCCATCTGACGAAGGAGCAGCGCTCCGAAAGCTTATGGTATTTGCTACCAAATAAACCTGTTGGACTTTAACCTGGTGTTGTGAGACTTCTTACTGTGTTCACCCCAGTCCAACGCCGGCATCTCCACATCATCTCTCTCTCTCTCACGCAGCTGCTGCCAGGTCTGCTGAGTATTTCCAGCCTTTTCTGTCTTTACTCTTTAAACCCCAGCTTTGTGACCAAGGCGGGAAGCGATGGCCTAGTGGTATTATTGCTAGACTATTAATCCAGAAACCGACTAATGTTCTGGGGACCTGGGTTCGAAACCCGCAGATGGTGGAACTTGAATTCAATAAAAAATATCTGGAATTAAGAATCTACTGATGACCATGAAACCATTGTTGATTGTCGGAAAAACCCATCCGGTTCACTAATGTCCTTTAGGGAAGGAAATCTGCCGCCCTTACCTGGTCTGGCCTACATGTGACTCCAGAGCCACAGCAATGTGGTTGACTCTCAATTGCCCCCCAAGGGCAACTAGTCAGTGACGCCCATGTCCCATGAATGAATAAAGATTAATAATAAGGATATTAGAGGTGAATGTTGTCTTTGTAACACTTTGAATCTCAAAAGATGTTTGCTGGTGAGATACTCTTTGAGAACTTATGATCTTGGTAGATTAATCGAACTTTGTTAAAGAAAAGAAGGGTTACTATTGATGAAGCTTAAAAATGAGGCCATTTCCTCAACATTTAAAATGACATACTGTGATGTTTCATGGTGAAATCGAATGTTAAAAATCAGAAACTGCAGCTGTGATGAAAAATGAAGTCATGATTTTCTTTAGTTTCAGGGTGAGGAATTGGGGGAATGCCCTGAAGTGGCAGAAAACACAAGGAGATTTCTAGCTTTGACACCAACGGGGAATGGTGAGTGAGCGGAAAACCTGACACTAGTTAATTATACAAAATAAAGTGAAGAAATTTATGGAATTATATTGTAACCAAGCTGCTTCCTATCTCTAAGTATTCTTTGACATGAATGTGCATGTTAGCAGGAATACCAGACATTAGCAATTCTTTGAGACTTTCTCATGTTTGGAACAACTTAGCATCGACTGACACCCATGCCGACACTATAGTTAAGAAAGCCCACCAATGCCTCTACTTTCTCAGAAGACTAAGGGAATTTGGCCTTCAGCTACGACTCTCACCAACTTCTACAGATGCACCATAGCAAGCATTCTCTCTGGTTGTATCACAGCTTGGTATGGCTCCTGCTCTGCCCAAGACTGCAAGAAACTACAAAGAGTCGTGACTGTAGCCCAATCCATCACGCAAACCAGCCTCCCGTCCATTGACACTGTCTACACTTCCCACTGCCTCGTAAAAGCAGCCAGCATAATTAAGGACCCCCCGCACATTCTCTCTTCCACCTTCTTCTGTCGGGAAAAAGATACAAAAGTCTGAGGCCACGTGCTAACCAACTCGAGAACGGCTCCTTTCCTGCTGCCATCAGATTTTTGAATGGACTTACCTTGCACTAAATTGATCTTTCTCTATGCCCTAGCTATGACTGTAACACTACATTCTGCACCCTCTTCTTTCCTTCTCTATGAACGGTATGCTTTGTCTGTATAGTGTGCAAGAAACAATACTTTTCACTCTATACTAATACATGTGACAATAATAAATCAAATTAACATAACATTAGCCAACCTCCTGTATGAAATCTATTTACATCAGCCTTAAATGCAAATATACAATTAAGCTAAATCTTTACGGTTAAGAAGGTTTAGAAGCATATGTATAAATTGGGGAATTTGTCATGGCATGGGGTATCTTGCTACTTCTGGCATTTTATATAAATTTTCCTTATTTCCTTTTCACTCTTGAAATTCTGGGAGAAGGAAGAAATCTGAAGCTGGTTTATGCAAAATTCTAGAAAGTTTGTGTTTGACTTCAAGGCCGTTAAGCAAAACCCAAGGTATCAAAAACAATGAGAGCCAGGCTTTCGAAACAGGAGCAGGGTACAAAAGCAAGGAGGTTCACTATTTTTGTAAATCACCAGTGCTTTAAACTTTATTTGTTTTAAACAATGTTGCACAAGTTCCCAAAACTGGATATCAACGAGACTTGAGGACGGCACGGTGGCACAGTAGCACGGTAGCACTGCTGTCTCACAGCACAAGGGACCCAGGTTCAATTCTGGCCTCGGGTGTCTGTGTGGAGTCTGCACATTCTCCCCATGTCTGCGTGAGTTTCCTCCGGGTGCTCTGGTTTCCTCCCACACTCCAAAGATGTGCAGGTTAGGTGGATTGGCCATGGTAAATGCACAGAGTTATGGTTCTGAGGAAACAGGAGCACCCGGAGGAAACCCAGGCAGACACGGATAGATGGATCAGTTTAACTTTTTCCTGCAATTGCCAAAAGTAATGTGCACTGATTATGTGATAATTTGTATTGGGGTATAAAGTGGAGTCGGTGTGAGAATGTCAGAGCAGCTATAAACCACAGCATTTTCTTAATGTAATATTTTCTTAATCCAATCAGAAGTGACACTACAATACCTGTTTAAATACAGGCACATTTTGCAAAGCATTCTGCATGGAATTACTTAGAATTTTAACTCCAAAATGAGCCATTTGGTTCTGTGCCAGTGTTTATGCTTCTGGATTAGTTATTTGTTCTTTAACAACGCATTGTTGGGGAACATGCAATTTGTGATGCATATTTATTTGTGTTTTGAATTCTTGACGGTGGTTCAAACATGGTTGAAGCAGGTCCTTTAAATCTATCTTTCTGGAAATGACCAGTAGTTGAAAAGGTTATTTTATTTATTAGTGTCACAAGTAGGCTTACATTAACACTGCAATGAAGTTACTGTGAAAATTCCCCAGTTGCCACACTCTGGCGCCTGTTCGGGTACACTGAGGGAGAATTTAGCATGGGCAATGCACCTAACCAGCACGTCTTTCGGACTGTGGGAGGAAACCCACGCAGACACTGGGAGAACGTGCAGACTCCGCACAGACGGTGACCCAAGCCGGGAGTCTAACCCGGGTCCCTGGCGCTGTGAGGCAACAGTGCTAACCACTGTGCCACCGTGCTGCCCACTGGTTATGAAGACTGATCTTGTGGCTTATGCTTGCTTTGTAGTAAAAATGCACCAAGTAACAACTGTAGCAAAGTGAAACCCACGCTGGTTATTGCTATTATAATTTCTAACTTTCTCTCTCGTTCTGGAATATTCAACTCTGACCATGATCATGTGAACTTTCCTTTTGTTTTACCGACATCAGGTGACGATCCGATGGTTACACCCATATTCCCCACTCAACTCCCTGTTGAGGAATGTGAAAGGGATGACAATGAAAGAGAGCAAGGTAAGAATTGGGGAAGTGCACAAACCCGCCTTATAATACAAAACCCTTTCAGCGTTGACTGGAGAACAAATCTGAATATAACCAAAGGCTGTCTGGCAAACGAGTAATTTTAATAAAGGTAAAAAAGGCAGCTATCTCAAGTTAACCATAAATTGTTCGGGTTTCTTTTTAGCTGAGCTTATCATTCCATCCATTTTTTCGCAAAGAACATATTCATATTTTGCCTGTGTTTCGGTTTTTGATTTAATCCTGACGCATTAGCTTTTGCTAAGCTTAACCCAGTTCTCAGTTGGTGGCACTCTTGACTTTGACCCAGAAGGTAGTTAATTCCGAATGCACATGTCTTCTAGGCGGATAGATGGATTCCTGATCGGTAAGGGAATTAGGGGTTATAGGGATCAGGCGGGTAAGTGGAACTGATCCACTTCAGATCAGCCATGATCTTATTGAATGGCGGGGCAGGCTCGAGGGGCTAGATGGCCTACTCCTGCTCCTATTTCTTATGTTCTTATGAAACCATTATCTTCAACAGAGTCATTCAGCATTTAAGATACAAGCAGTCCTTGCATAATTGCAGTGGAAAATCCAAATTCTACAGGTTGAAGTCAGTGATTTTAATCACAGAATCCTACAGTGCAGAAGGAGTCCATTCGGCCCATCAAATCTGCACCGACCACAATCCCACCTAGGCCCTATCCCCATAACCCTATGCACTTACCCTAGCTAGCCTGACATTAAGGGGCAATTTAGCATGGCCAATCCACCTAACCCGCATATCTTTGGAGTGTGGGAGGAAACTGGAGCAGACACGGCGAGAATGTGCAAACTCCGCACAGACAGCGACCCAAGCGGGGAATTGAACCTGGGTCCCTGGCGCTGTGAGGCAGCAGTGCTAACCACTGTGCCACCGTGACACCTGTAATCTTTGATGCTATAAAGATAAAGTCCATAACTTTTTCAGAAAGGACAATAATTTTGAAATGTTCAACCTCGAGGAGACTTGTTGCTTTGCAAGATAATGGCTGGAATTCCCCAGCCGGAGAATCCCAGCTGAAGACCAGGCCAGAGAATCCTACCCAAGGGCTGGAATTTTACTGTCACGGGAATTGGAGCGGGCGAGGGGCAGACCACGGAAAGGTTTTTAAAAGTTTTGAAGTTTATTTATTAGTGTCACAAGTAGGCTTACATTAACACTGCAATGAAGTTACTGTGAAAATCCCCTAATCGCCACACACCGGCGCCTGTTCGAGTACAATGAAGGAGAATTTAGCATGGCCAATGCACCTAATCAGCACGTCTTTGGACTGTGGGAGGAAACCGGAGCACCCGGAGGAAACCCACGCAGACACGGGAAGAATTTGCAGACTCCGCACAGTGACCCCCAACTCCCAACCTGGGAATTGAACCCGGGTCCCTGGCGCTGTGAAGTAGCCGTGCTAACCACTGTGCCACTGTGTTGCCTCGGGTAGGATTTTACAGTATCGGGACGAGTGAGGCAGTATATCTCTCCAGTGATGGAGTATACTGTTCAGGGGTCAAGTCCCCCTCCAGAACATCAGCATAAAAATAAAGGCTGACGCTACAATCCAGTGGTAAGGGAGTGCTGCACTGTTGGAAACGTCATCTATCAGATCACATGTTAAACTGACGCTCTGGTGAGCCTCTCAGATGTTAGGAAAAGATCCCACGGCCACTATTTCGAAGAAGGGCAGGAGAGTTATCTTCAGTGCCCTGGCGAATATTCATCCCTCAGTCAATGTGACAAAAAGCAGGTTATCTGGTCGTTATCACGTTGCGGAATCTTGCTGTGCACAATTGACTGACTCGTTTCCCATTATAACAGTGACTGTACTTCAAAAGCAATTTATCCAAACGGCAAAGCATATATAAATGCAAGCTTTTCTTTTAATAAAGATCCTGGGCATAATGCAGCATGCAATCATGCAAAGTGCTATTCTGAATAAGAATAATATTCTATGCTACTCTTTAGCAATGAAGAAATACGACAGAAAATTAACCATGAAGAAACATGAAGAAATAGTCTGCTGCTGCCAAGCATCTAACAGTGTCTGTCATTAGTCAGATCTACATGTGCACCTTTAGGTTTTCAAACATTTTCTGAGCCAAATTGCTGAAAGTGTGATGGTGGCACAATGGTCAGTACTGCTGCCTCAGTGCCAGGTTCAATTCCGGTCTTAGGTCACAAAGAGCAAAGAAGGCCCTCCAAGCCTGTGCCGTTCATTGGTCCAACCAGACCATTTGTTTGTATCCCTCCATTCCCAGACTACTCATGTGACTATCCAGGTAAGTCTTAAACGATGTCAGTGTGTCTGCCTCCACCACCCTACTTGGCAGCGCATTCCAGGCCCCCACCATTCTCTGTGTAAAAAAACGTTCCTCTGACATCTGAGTTATACCTTGCCTCTCTCACCTTGAGCCCGTGACCCCTCGTGATCGTCGCCTCCGACCTGGGAAAAAGCTTCCCACTGTTCACCCTATCTATACCCTTCATAATTTTGTACACCTCTACTAGGTCTCCCCTCATTCTCCGTCTTTCCAGGGAGAACAAGCCCAGTTTACCCAATCTCTCTTCATAGCTAAGACCCTCCATACCAGGCAACATCCTGGTAAACCTTCTCTGCACTCTCTCTCCAAAGCCTCCACATCCTTCTGGTAGTGCGGTGACCAGAACTGGACGCAGTACTCCAAATGTGGCCTGACCAGCGTTCTATACAGCTGCAACATCAGACTCCAGCTTTTATACTCTATACCCTGTCCTATAAAGGCAAGCATACCATATGCCTTCTTCACCACCTTCTCCACCTGTGCTGCCACCTTCAAGGATTTGTGGACTTGCACACCTAGGTCCCTCTGTGTTTCTATACTCTTGATGGCTCTGCCATTTATTGTATAACTCCCCCCTACATTAGTTCTTCCAAAATGCATCACTTCGCATTTATCTGGATTAAATTCCATCTGCCATTTCTCCGCCCAATGTTCCAGCCTATCTATATCCTGCTGTATTATCCGACAATGTTCATCGCTATCCGCAAGTCCAGCCATCTTCGTGTCATCCGCAAACTTGCTGATAACACCAGTTACACCTTCTTCCAAATCATTTATATATATCACAAATAGCAGAGGTCCCAGTACAGAGCCCTGCGGAACACCACTGGTCACAGACCTCCAGCCGGAAAAAGACCCTTCGACTGCTACCCTCTGTCTCCTGTGGCCAAGCCAGTTTTCTACCCTTCTAGCCACCTCTCCTTGTATCCCATGAGCCTTAACCTTCTTAACCAACCTGCCATGAGGGGCTTTGTCAAATGCCTTACTGAAATCCATATAGATGACATCCACGGCCCTTCCTTCGTCAACCGTTTTTGTCACTTCCTCAAAAAACTCCACCAAATTTGTAAGGCACGACCTCCCTCTTACAAAACCATGCTGTCTGTTACTAATGTGATTGTTCCGTTCTAAATGCGCATACATCCTGTCTCTAAGAATCCTCTCCAACAACTTCCTTACCACGGACGTCAAGCTCACTGGCCTATAATTACCCGGGTTATCCCTGCTACCCTTCTTAAATAACGGTACCACATTCGCTATCCTCCAATCCTCAGGGACCTCACCTGTGCCCAATGAAGAGACAAAGATTTCCGTCAGAGGCCCAGCAATTACATCTCTTGTCTCCCTGAGCAGTCTAGGATAGATGCCATCAGGACCTGGGGATTTGTCAGTTTTAATGTTACCTAAAAAACCTAACACTTCCTCCCTTGTAATGGAGATTCTCTCTAACGGGTCAGCACCTCCCTCTGAGACACTCCCAGTCAACAAGTCCCTCTCCTTTGTGAATACTGATGCAAAGTATTCATTTAGGATCTCCCCTATTCCCTTGGGTTCTAAGCATAATTCCCCTCCTTTGTCCCTGAGAGGTCCGACTTTTTCCCTGGCAACTCTTTTGTTCCGAACATATGAATAAAATGCCTTCGGATTCTCCTTAATCCTGTCTGCCAAGAACATTTCGTGAACTCTTTTTGCCCTTCTAACTCCCCGTTTGAGTTCTTTCCTACTCTCTCTGTATTCCTCCAGAGCTCCATCTGTTTTCAGTTGCCTGGACCTAACGTACGCCTCTCTTTTCTTTTTGATCAGATCCTCAATTTCCCTGGTTATCCACGGCTCTCGAATCCTACCTTTCCGATCCTTCCTTTTTACAGGCACATCCCTTTCCTGCAGCCTTATCAACTGTTCCTTAAAAGACTCCCACATGCCAGACGTGGACTTGCCCCCGAACATCCTCTCCCAATCAACGGCCACCAATTCCTGCCTAATCCGGCTATAGTTACCCTTCCCCCAATTTAGCACCCTACCCTTAGGACAACACTCGTCCTTGTCCATTACTACCCTAAAGTTAACAGAGTTGTGGTCACTATTTGCCACATGTTCCCCTACCGACACTTTGACGACCTGACCGGGCTCATTTCCCAGAACTAGGTCCAGTATAGCCCCCTCTCTAGTTGGGCTATCTACATACTGTTCCAAAGAACCTTCCAGTACGCATTTTACAAATTCCTCCCCGTCCAGACCCCCAGCCCTAAGCACTTTCCAGTCTATACCAGGGAAATTGAAGTCTCCCACTACAACAACCCTATTTTTTCTGCACATATCCAAAATCTCCTGACATATCCGTTCCTCCACTTCCCGTGGGCTGTTGGGTGGGCTGTAGTATACCCCCTGTCACTGTCTGTGTGGAGTTTGCATGTTCACACCGTGTTCACGTGGGTTTCCTCCGGGTGCTCAGGTTTCCTCCCAGAGTCCAAAGATGTGCAGGTTAGGTGGATTGGCCATGGTCATTTACCCCTAAGCGTCAAGGGAATAGCAGGGTAAATATGTGGGGTTACTGGGATAGAGCCTCGGTGGGATTGTTGGCAGTGCAGGCTCGATGGGCCGACTGGCCTCCTTCTGCAGTGTAGGGATTCTATGATAACATGCAGTGAGGTAAACCAAGCATCTGGGATCTGGTGAGCCAGACAGGTAACCATCATTCTCCCTCATCAGTCAGATTAAAGATAATGGATTTAATAGTGACAGGGACAGAGATGGAAGTGCTGGTTAGAGTGGGTGAATTCAGAGTTAAATCAGGTACAGGAAGAGAGAGACAGAAATGAAAAGTTTAAGAAAAATTGAATTTGAATTATTTAAAATTTTCAGTATCATTAATAAACTGAAGGAATGGGACTCCACTTTTGCAATAGTTTATGTTTGGTGCCAGAGAGAGTGATTGGTAGAAATTAATACTAATCACATCATTGAAATATTATTTAAACACTTTTAAATGATTTGGCTTAATTTTTTGTGTTTAGTTCATATTTATCACACAAATGTAGTGTTACAGTCATAGCTAGGGTACAGAGAAAGATCAACTTAATGCAAGTAGGTCCATTCAAAACTCTGATGGTAGCAGCAGGGAAGAAGCTGTTCTTGAGTTGGTTGGTACGTGACCTCAGACTTTTGTATCTTTTTTCCGAAGGAAGAAGGTGGAAGAGAGAATATCTGGGGTGCGTGGGGTCCTTAATTATGCTGGCTGCTTTGTCGAGGCAGCGGGAAGTGTAGACAAAGTCAATAGATGGGAGGCTGGTTTGCATGATGGATTGGGCTACATTCACAACCTTTTGTAGTTCCTTGCGGCCTTGGGCAGAGCAGGAGCCATACCAAGCTGTGATACAACCAGAAAGAATGCTTTCTATGGTGCATCTTTCATTGTTCTTTGTTGAGATGCAAATTTTGCAAAGCTAGGGGTGGAATGGCACAACACAAAGAGCAACTTTTGTATTTTTGAGCTTAGCCACACATCTGCTCCTTGTCTAAACTGCTGCACCATTTACACATAAATAACAGCGAGCGAGGACCTTTAACCTTAATGTTATTTTTGATAGCAAAACCTGGTCCAGTGATTACAGCAGCAAAAGCGTTGCTAAGATGTCCTTCAAAAGTTGAATGCTACAATTAATTCTTTCCATTAAATCAAGCTCTGGCTTAAGACAATTCACACCTCTAATCTGTGATTATCCCTCTCTCCACTCGCACTATCTGTACCTGTAATGACTTGATTACCAAAGACTCGCATTCCAACCATTATCTTGCAATTGTGTCTCTGTCTATATATGTCTTGTTTGTGAACCCACCTCTCCATTCACCTGATGAAGGAGCAGTGCCCCGAAAGCTTGTGATTCCAAATAAACCAGTTGGACTTTAACCTGGCATTGTGAGACTACTTACTGTGCCCACCCCAGTACAACACTGACATCTCCACATCATTAAATCAAAAGCTCTGCATGGAATGGAAGCAAAAGAGTACTAAACGTTGTTGCCTTTGTTGAATACTCCTTCAGAAAACATAACACTTGCTGGTCATTTGGGTATTCAACAATGTAAAATCTTTGTCTTGTTTAGTGGGATCTTAATACACCATCCTAACTTGAACATAAGTTACTGTTCGTTCATTATTATTGGGTCAAACGCCTGGGTCAAACCTTACCAAAAAATGGCAGAGTGTTGGATCTGACATGAAAAACGGAGTGTTTCCCGCTTAAGGCGCTCGTGTGTTTTCGGGTTGAATCTTATGCCTCATTAGCAATAATTTTTATGCCTACGAGTTTCGCACCACTCCACTGGCAAGGGGCCAATAAGATCGCAACTTGCAAACTCGTCATTGTGAAACGCGATCTCCGGATTTTGAGCGTGTGTCGCCATTCCTGCAGATGGAGAGTGCGGACTCAAAGTTGCCCCCTTGGAATTTCCTACTTAACGTCATGATACCTTCATCCACATGGCAGCAGTTCCAGCAGTCAGCTCAATGACAGTGCCACAAGGCAATGAAATATAATAATGTTGTCCACATCGTGTGGACAAATATAATTCATGTTTCATTACTGCATTTGTTCTTAAGGAAGTTTTTCTTGTGAATTGTCTTAAGATGGTCTCATCAATTCAATTTCTTATGACATCACGAATTGATCAGATAATTGATTAGGCTCGGTGACACAGTGGTTAGCACTGCCGCCTCACAGCATCAGGGACCCGGGCTCAATTCCAGCCTCGGGTCACTGTCTGTGTGGAGTTTCCCCGTGGGTTTCCTCCGGGTGCTCCGGTTTCCTCCCATAGTCCAAAGATGTTTGAGTTAGATGGATTGGCCATGCTAAATGGATGCTAAATGTCAGGGGGACTTGCAGGGTCAATGCATGGGGTTGTGGGGATAGGACCTGGGTGGGATTGTTGTCGGTACAGGTTTGATGGGCCGAATGGCTACCTTTTGCACTGTAGGGATTCTATGATTCTATAATTATGGTTGTCTCAAAGACATGTTTTATATTTTATCCTTAACAACAGATGGCAGTAGAGCATTGACTAAACCCCTGATTTTCCCCCTCTCTTGTTATTTACTGAATAATCAGTATCTGCTACTTCCAAATTCATTTTAGAAAGATCCTGCAATAAAGTTGTAAGTTTATAAAATTGGTATCTCCTGGAACTGATTACAGAGGCCATATCTAACCACATAATGTTTAAAAAATACATAATTTTCACTCCAGGGACCCTATTTTACCATTTTGATTCTAAGTGCTGGGCGGACTTGAAACTGGGAGTGTTTCAGATCCGACTTTTAGACCCGTTCTCAGGAGCCCCCGTACGCACTCTGCCTGAAGAAATATCAGCGATTCCGAATCGCAATGCACAAGCCCTGTGGGCGGGGCTTAACACGCCCAAAACCCTGCAGCTCCGACTGCGCATGCGCAGAAAAAAAATGATAGAATGCGGCTCCCCTGCACATCGCTCCTGGGCCGGATAGTGCCTCCCCCTGGCCTCCACAGACATTGCCCCAGCCCCACATCATTACTGACCCCCCTATCACCCCACCCACCCGCCACCCAGACCGCTCACCCCCCCCTCCCCCCTCACTGATCAGAGGTAGAGTGGCAGCGGATCCCCCCCCTTCTCCCTCACTGATTTCCGGCAGAGTGGCAGCAGACGGCCCCCACCCCCTCCCACCGATCTCGAGCAGAAAGCCGTCGGATGCTCAGCACTTACCCCCTCGCTAACTGGAGTGCCTGAATTGGACTTCTGTGGAGCATGTCTGTTTCGTGCCGATTCTGGACGGGTGAATGCAGTGGTAAAGGGGGAAGTGCCGGTAAGGTTGGGCATGCAGCCCATTAAGTCAATTTAAATACATGCAAATACATTTAAATGGCCGTCATGCCCATTTCGGGCGCGGTCCCGATCTTGGCCATTTTCGAGCCTTGGTAAAGGGGGAATCGGTGTGGAGGCGGGCGCGGATCGCGCTGCTCACCTCACGCCCGACTTTACCAAGTTTTCACGCCTGAAAACAGGCCTGATAAAATCGGGCCTCAAGTTTCTGCTATTTTCAGAATTAGCAATTCTTTATTCCAATAAAGTTTAAAGTTTATTTATTCGTGTCATAAGTAGGCTTGCATCAACTCAGCAATGAAGCTACTGTGAAAATCCCCTAGTTGCCACACTCCAGTGCTTGTTTGGGTACACTGAGGGAGAATTTAGCGTGGCCAATTCACTTAACCAGCTCAGCATCTGGACTGGGAGAGGAAACTAGAGCACCCGGAGGAAACCCATGCAGACATGGGGAGAATGTGCAGACTCCGCACAGGCAGTGACCCGAGGCCGGAATTGAACCCGGGTCCCTGGCGCAGCGGGAAAATAAATTGCAGAACCATTGAGTGCAGTTTCTGTTTCCCCTTAATGCATCTTATCTTCAGATTAACCCAAACAGTAGTAGTAATCATTGGACCAGGAAGTTGTCTTTTTGTAACACTGAAATTATGCATTAATTTAGTAGATAAAGCAGTTAGTTCTTTCTTGACTCCCAACCTGCTGAATGTGGATTTATGTTCTTGGTTTGCTGATTACTGAGATTTATCTGCCATTGTTGGTAAATATTATTAATTTACTCGCTGTGTGGATTAGAGAGAATTAGGAAGGTGTACATGATTGGGCAAGTAGAAATGAACTGTTTAAAATTTTGTTGGCTCTTAGTGTCATATAGCTTTACATCACAGAAAGAGGCCCTTTGGCCCATTGCGACTGTGCTGGCCATCCAGCACCTATCCAAATCCCATTTTCCAGCACTCCATCCGTAGCCTTGTTATAATATAGTATTTCAAGTGCTCATCTAAATGTGAAGGTTCCTGCCTCTACCATCCTTTTAGGCAGTGAGGAGATTCCCACCACCCTCTGGGTGAAAAAGTCTTCGCTCAAATTCCCCTCTAAACCTCCTGCCCCCAACCTAAATCTAGCCCCCCTGGTTGTTGATTCCTTTACCAAGGGGAAAAATTCCTTCCTACCTACCCTATCTACATGCTTCATAATTTTGTACACCTTGATCAGGTCTCCCCCTCAGCCTTCTCTGCCTTGAGACATGTTTCTACATTCAAGGCATTATGTAAAGCTGTGTTTGATGCAAGGAAGGAATTCTGTTTACTAACGGGCCTCGCCACTTTCTGCAGAGTTTCCCAACCCAAATGTAAAAATTGATCCATTTAAAAGGTCAGTTTTTAATGATCACTAAAGTCATGTATTCCATCCCGTAATTTCAGAGCTTAATCTGCATTTATTGAAGCAAAATGTATTTTGGAGAAATAATGTTTCAAGTGACTCATTTTTCCTTTTTTAAGTTGTTTGTTTTCTTGCCATTTACGGCATCTGGTTCAAAACCTGAGACTTACTGGCAAACTGGTTACACGCCTATCAGGCAGCGTTGGGAAAGGATGTGGTATGTTATTTTGTTCATTAAGTTGGAGCAGCTCAGCAGTGGCAGGAATCTGTTCGATAAACGCTAACAACCGTTTCTTTTCTTGTCAGACTACCAAGGCAATGACGAAGGGGTTAAATTGGCAGCAGAAGCCATGTTGCCTTCAGAAGCCAACGCTAAGAATGTCCAAAACAAAGATGCGAGGAACCAAATGTTCCCCCAAAATAGGATCAAAGTTAAGGATTTTGTTAAGAAGAACATTGAGGTATGTGGAATTATTTTGATCTCACCAGAATCCGTTGACTGTAACAGTACCTCATTGTCTTAGTGAGTAAAGGTATTGGATCAATTGTTGGCTCATTATATCTGTCCAATTTCACTCTTGGCACATATTTGTCATAGAATCATACAGTGCAGGAAAGGCCCTTTGGCCACCAAGTCTGCATTGACAATAACTACCACTAAAGACGCACTAATCCCATTTTCCTCCACTTGTCCCATATCCTTGAATATTTTGATATTTCAGGTGCTCATCCAAATATCTCACAAACCAGCCTCCCATCCATTGACTCTGTCTACATTTCCCATTGCCTCAGAAAAGCAGCCAACATAAGCAAGGACCCCATGCACCTCGAACATACTGCCCTGATTTTTATTGCCACACCCGCCCTGGAATCGGGGCGGGTGCGGATTGCAGAACAGAATTCTCCGTTGGCCTCGGGTGGGATTTTACGAGCCTCGCTTGAGCGAGGTCGTAAAATACCAACCACTCTCTTCCACCTTCCTCCACTGGGAAAAGACACAAGAGTCTGAGGTCGCGTACCAACCGACTCAAGAACAGCTTCTTCCCTGCTGCTGCCGTCAGACTTTTGAATGGACCTACCTTATATTAAGTTGATCTTTCCCTACACCCTAGCTATGATTGTAACACTATATTCTGCACCCCCTCCTTTCCCTCTCCCCTATGTACTCTGTGAACAGTATGCTTTCTTTGGTGTGCGAGAAACAATACTTTTCAAAAAATCCCAATACATGTGACAATAATAAATCAAATTAAATGAAAATATTTTCCAAAGTTTGCAAGGTTTCCGGACTCCTCCACTTTCCCAGGCAATGCATTCCAGATTCCCACTAATGTCTGAATTATCTCTTCGTTTTTCAAACATGTTTAAGTTGATAATGGATTTTTCGATTATGAGTTGTTCGTAACTAATTATTCATGTTTGCAGTTGGCAAAAGAAGCAAAGAACCCGGTGCTGCTGACCGACGATGAGAAAAAAAGACTAGCAGAACTATTGAAGAATGTTGATGCTGAGACTTCGAACAATGAAGTAAGCCCAGTATTCGACACATTAAGACTTTGTACTCCTCTATGGCAAAGCTAATTTGATTGCTTTTTGCTGAGGTGTTTCAATGTTGGCTTCAGATACCGAAATGAAATACCCATTAGAGCATCAGACATGATTTTTAGGTGGATTCTTAACCATTGGAGGGCGTCATAACCAAGCACAAAGCTGTCTTCACTCTACACTTCCCACAGTACCAGTCAGGAGTGGAAATGGGCTGGTTTTCACTTATTCAATTCATGTATGTTTTGAATCCATGAATGGAACAATACCATCGTGTATTGTAGAGGGTAGGCCAGAATGGTCCACCTAGGAGATTGCTAAGCATTAATGTGATGGCGAATGTGAACGGGAGGGTGGGGCAAGACTGCTAAGGCAGCTTCCTTGACCTTGCATCTTATTCTTGGTGCATTCGGCATGGTGGCACAGTGGTTAGCACTGCTGCCTCACAGTGCCAGGACCCGGGTTGGATTCCCGGCTTGGGTCACTGTCTGTGTGGAGTCTGCACGTTCTCCCCGTGTCTGCGTGGGTTTCCTCCGGGTGCTCCGGTTTTCTCCCACCGTCCAAAAGATGTGCATTGGCCATGCTAAATTCTCCCTCAGTGTACCCAAAAAGACTCCAGAGTGTGGCGACTGGGGGATTTTCACAGTAACTTCATTGCAGTGTTAATGTAAGCCTACTTGTGACCCTAAACGATAAACTTAAACTTGAAACTTAAATAAGGATCTCAAGGGCACAAAAGTAGATCTCGAGAGAGCAGTCAAGGTCTAATCCCTACGCACCATCACTTTTGAAGTGCACTGGGCAGCCTGTCACTGCTTGCTGACAGAGAGCAAGGGCGATTCCATCTTTAGCCCATGTGGGACAGTCCCCCATAGCACTGAAGCAGCATTGTCAACTACAGTGAATACTACACTGTGAATACTACAGTGCGCCCCTCATTGTTGTTGCCACTGGGAACCAGACTGCTACCATCATCTCCTTAGCCTTGGAGGGCATGAATAGGAGATTTCAGAGGATTGCTGCACTCCTTCAATCAGTCCACATGCAGAGCAAAGGGAGCCAAAAGAGAGAATGCTGGAAAATCTAAGCGGGTCCGGCAGTGTCTGTAAGGAGAGAAAAGAGCTGATGTTTCGAGTCCAGATGACCCTTTGTCAAAGTTGAAAGGCAGAGAAAGTGGGAGATATTTATATTGCAGGGGGAGGGAATAAAAGATAAGTCATAGCCACAGAAACCAGGGGAAAGGCTGCTAATGGCAGCCCAGAGAGAGAATGAAGGGTGTGAATGGCCAAACAGCAGAGAAGCTGAAATCAGAGGGTAACCTTTGACAGGTGAAAATGTGGGGGGAGGGGAGGATGGGTGGGGGAGAGGTAAAATTTTGAAAAAGGGGGGATAGAGTGGGGGTATGGGGGGATATTCTTTCCCCCTATTTTATCCCCCCTTTCCTTACCTTTTCTCCCCCTTTGCTTCCCCTTTTCCCCTTTTTCAAAATTTTACCTCTCTCCCACCTCCCCCCCCACCCCGCCCCATTCTTCATCTGACTCATCTTTCATTCCCTCCCCCTGCAGTATAAACATCTCCCACTTTCTATGCCTTTTAGCTTTGACAAAGGGTCATTTGGACTCGAAACGTCAGCTCTTTTCTCTCCTTACAGATGCTGCCAGACCTGCTGAGATTTTCCAGCATTTTCTCTCTTGGTTTCAGATTCCAGCATCCGCAGTATTTTGCTTTTTATTAGAGCGAAGGAGCCTGGAGGTACAGGCCAATGGTCCAATGGCGGAGGCTAAAATTATAACATCTGTATTGAGTCTCCTATCTGAAGTGAGTGTGACGCTTTATTATGAAACTGTTTAGTTCAGCAAACAAATTATTGAAAGTCGGTAAAAATTAAATATCGATTTGGGCAACTATGGAAGCACAGATTATTGAAAATTTATATTCCTGGATCATGGGAAGTTGAGGCTTGTTTACGACGATGATAGGTTTGAAATTTGAAATCGATGCATTACCGGAAACACAATGCAGGGATTTCCGAGTCACGAGAATAAAACATTTATGTGACAGATAACTTTCTCATTGATTTGATTTATTATTGTCATATGTATTAGCAGTGAAAAGTATTGTTTCTTGCGCGCTATACCGACATGGAGAAGGAAAGGAGAGAATAGTGTTACAGTTATAGCTAGGCTGTAGAGAAAAATCAACTTAGTGCGAGGTAAGTCCATTCAAAAGTCTGATGGCAGCTTTTAAAAAGCGTTTAGACAGTTATATGGGTATGATAGGTATAGAGGGATATGGGCCAAATGCGGGCAATTGGGACTAGCTTAGGGGTTTAAAAAAAAAAGGGCAGCATGGACAAGTTGGGCCAAAGGGCATGTTTCCATGCTGTAAACCTCTGACTCTATGGCACCAGGGAAGAAGCTGTTCTTGAGTTGGTACATGATCTCGGACTTTTGTATCTTTTCCCGACAGAAGAAGGTGGAAGAGAGTATGTCCGGGGTGCATGGAGTCCTTAATTATGCTGGCTGCTTTGTCGAGGCAGCGGGAAGTGTAGACAGAGTCAATGGATGGGAGGCTGGTTTGCGTGATGGACTGGCCTACATTCACGACCTTTGTAGTTTCTTGCGCTCTTGGGATGAGCAGGAGCCATACCAAGCTGTGATACAACCAGTCAGAATGCTTTCTATTGTGCATCTGTAAAAGTTGGTGAGAGTTGTAGCTGACATGCCAAATTTCCTTTGTCTTCTGAGAAAGTTTTGTTTGAAAACAAAACATTATCTGAAAATATGGATGAAAACTTATTCTATGGTGGGATCTGTCGGGAGATCCTGATTACCTCCGCTACTGAAGATGGGCAGAGATCATGTTTTTACTTTTGTTTGTTTGTCTGTGAATAATAATAATTAGGGGAGGCAATGGCCTAATAGTATTATCACTAGACCATTAATCCAGAAACTCAGCTAATGTTCTGGGGACCCGGGTTCGAATCCCGCCACAGCAGATGGTAGAATTTAAATTCAATAAAAAATTATCTGAAATTAAGAATCTATTGATGACCATGAAACCATTGTCGATTGTTGGAAAAACCCATCTGGTTCACTAATGTCCTTTAGGGAAGGAAATCTGCCGTCCTTACCTGGTCTGGCCTACATGTGACTCCAGAGCCACAGCAATGTGGTTGACTCTCAACTGCCCTCCAAGGGCAACTAGGAATGGGCAATAAATGCTGGCCCAGCCAGAGACACCGATGTCCCACGAATGAATTAAAAAAATCTCAAAAACTAATGGGTAGATTTCAACAAAACTTGGTGCACACATAGGGTATGATCCAAGGGAGAACAAATTAGTTTTTGGTTAATGGATCCTGGAATTTTTAATGGATCCATTAATGTTGGGAGAGAGTGTGAATTGGCTTTTTCTTTAGAATGCTGTGGGTTGTTTGATTTAGAATGCTATGGGTTGTTTAGAATGTTGTGGATCGTCTTACCTACTGTGCTGGAACTTGTCACGTCTGTCAAAGTGTGAGCAGGGTTTTCAGAGCAGGTTGTTGAATGTAGATTGGCCTGACGCTTCCTGCGAGAGATGGAAGCTATCAATAAAAAAAATATTTATTTTTTCCAGTTTTGTAGTTACAGTGGATTGAGCAGGCAGGGAAACGTCTGAAGGCAGAGTTGCGCAATTGTAATAATAAGTTACCACAGCATGTCAGAGGTAGGGGCTCCATGCTGAGTGCTTTTTTCATTTGTTATAGTTTGTTCTTTCCCGCATGCCTTCCCAGAACTTTTTAAAAGAGCTATTCTGACAAAGTGTTGCTTTTGAAATGTGTAGTTGGAGACACTATTTCATGCAAACAATTTACTTTTTATGTGTAGTTGATATAATTCAGTTAGGAACATTCCTCACTTAGAAATCCCATATATTTTTACACTGCAAGTAATCTTAAAGGAAAGGTTTTTAAAGTTTAAAATAAAGTTTATTTATTAGCCACAAGTAAGGGCTACATTAACACTGCAACAAAGTTACTGTGAAATTCCCCGAGTCACCACAGTCTGGCGCCTGTTTGGGTCAATGCACCTAACCAGCACGTCTTTCAGAATGTGGGAGGAAACTGGAGAATCCGGAGGAAAACCCACGCAGACAAGGGGAGAACGTGCAAACTTCACATAGACAGTGACCCAAGCCAGGAATCCAACCCAGGTCCCTGGTGCTGTGAGGCAGCAGTGCTAACCACTGTGCCACCATGCCACCCCGTTAGAGATAGAGCTCTTTGCATGACTAAAGGTGGTGTTTTAAATAAAGCAGTAAAAAGAGCTTATGATAAGCCTGGGATTCATAATTTGGCAGAGAAACAAATTGATTTCATAACATGTAAGGGAGAAATGAAGGACTTGAGAAGTCGCAAGAATGTACGAAAATAGATTAGCCAGTAACATAAGAGGGGATCCAAAAGGCTTTTGTAAACACGTAAATAATACAAGGGTTGTCAAAGGAAAGGTCTGGACAATTAGTGACCAAAAAAGACGGAGCCATAGGACATGGTTGAGCTACTAAATGAGTACTTTCCATTTTTCTCCACTAAAGGAGTGGATGCTCCCAATGTCACAGTAAGGTAGTAGATAGAATAAAAAATATATTGAGGAGCTATGATCAAGATCAGCTGTGATTGAGGTAGAAAAGGCACCTGATCCGGATGACATGCATCCTAGATTGTGAAGGGAAGTGAGGGTGGAAATCATGGAGGGAGTGGCCACAATCCTCCAATTATCCGTGGATATGTGGGAGTTGTGACAGAAGATTGGGGAATAATGAATGTTACAGCCGTTTTCAAAAAAGAGGAGAGGAATAAACCCACTGTAGAAACTAGAAGCAGGAGGAGGCCATTCAGCCCTTCGAGCCTGCTCTGCCATTCATTTTGATCATGGCTGATCATCAAATTCAATATCCTGATATCTTCCTCCCATATCCCTTGATCCCTTTAGCCCCAAAAGCTATATCTAATTTCTTCTTGAAGTGACACAACGTTTTGGCCTCAACTACATAAAGTGGTAGTGAATTCCACACATTCACTACCTCTGGGTGAAGAAATTTCTCTTCACTTTCGAACCTCCTAAAAGGTTTACCCCTTATCCTCAAACTATGACCCCTACTTCTGGACTCCCCTACCATTGGAAACTCTATTCTGAATCTACCCTGTCTAATCCTGTTAGAATTTTATAAGAGTGTATGAAATCCCCTCTCACTCTTCTAAACTCCAATGAATATAATCCTATAATCGGCTTAGTCTCTCCTCATATGACAGACCTGCCGTGCCAGGAGTCAGCCTAGTAAACCTCCGCTGCACACGCACTATATAGCAAGGACATCCTTCCTCAGATCAGGACACCCAAACTGCACACAATACTCCAGATGTGGCCTCACCAACGCCCTATACAATTGCAGCAAAACATCCCTATCCCTATACTCAAATCCTCTCGCTATGAAGACCAACATACCATTTGCCTTCTTTACTGCCTGCTGTACCTGCACACTTACTTTCAGCAAAACAACATGCTTGTTGGTCTAATGCACACATGTATACCTGTTTCTTGTGGTATCCTCTTGTGATGAAGATGCATGACAGTATACTGCATGGATCATATCTTGGGCTGTATTTCCTATCTATTACAAGTGATCTGGATCCAGAAACCTGTTTTTATATTTGTTAAATTTGCTGGTAACCGCAAATTGGGAAGGATCAAAGGGGAGGCAGTGGCATAGTGGTATTGAGGCTGGGTAGTAATCCCGACACCCAGGGTAATGCACTGGGGTCCCAGGTTCGAATCCCACCATGGCAGATGGTGAAATTTGAATTCAATGAAAAACTAAAATTAAAAATCTAATGATGACCGTGAAACCATTGTTAATTGTCGTAAAACCCCATCCGGTTCAGTAATATCCTCTAGAGAAGGAAATCTCATCCAGTCTGGCCTACATGACCAGATCCACAGCAATGTGGTTGACTCTTAAATGCCCCCAGGAATGGGCAATAAATGCTGGCCCAGCCAGCGACGTCCACATCCCATGAACGTATAATAAAAAAAACAATGCAATCATAATTTTTTTTTTGACAGGCATTTAATTTTGTTGTTGAGCTCGGTTGATAACTTGCAAATGCTATAGAATGGCAACAAAGATAAGACCTGCATATTGAGCAAAATGATCAAAGTAATTAGCCGGTGAAGGAATAGAATCGGATCTGGGAAACCTTTCAAGAAACATACTTTGGATCACTGGACTGTTTCTTCCTGACACTGCTTTTCTCTTCAATTGCTTGAGCTAGAGCAGGTGGATAAGGAAGGGTCATATCTTTCCAGATGTGCTTCAGCTGCTTCTAAAGTTATTTTTGTTGGTGAGTTTCGCTGAAGATTCTTCATTAGCAAATACGTCCTTTGCAGCTTGTTTTCTTTTTTATGCATTATAACTAAATTCTTCAGTTTGATGTCTTCTACAACATGATCATTGTGAAGTGCTGTTACCCTTTGTACCATAATGCCTTGACATTATGCCCCATCAAGCAGTTTCACCATTAACAAATCGGGGAGGCGATGGCCTAGTGGTATTATCTCCAGGCTATTAATCCAGAAACTCAGCTAATGTTCTGGGGACTCGGGGTTCAAATCCTGCCACAGCAGATGGTGGAATTTGATGAAACATATCTGGAATTGATGACCGTGAAACCATTATCTATTGTCAGAAAAACCCACCTGGTTCACTAATGTCCTTCAAGGAAGGAAATCTGCCGTCCTTACCTGGTCTGGCCGACATGTGACTCCAGAGCCATGTGCTTGACTCTCAACTGAGGAACAACTTCAGGGGCAAATGTACAGACTGTCTCACATCTACAAACTGTTTGATTTGATCAGTGTCAGGAAGCCAAATGTCATGGTCTAGAATGCTGCCATACCGCCAGCTATCAGCATTGACAATGTGACACTGGAGGTTGTTGATATCTTCATGTAGCTAGGCTCCACAATCACCAGCAATCTGTCACGTGATGCTGAAATCAACACACACGTTTGCAAGAGCTGTAGCTGTAATGTCCAAACTGAGTGAGAGAGTGTGGAACAATAGCAATTTGACTGAGAACACCCAACTACGAGTCTACAAAGCCCGTGTCCTCAGCACACTTCTACAATGGAGAGACCTGGACAATGTATGTTAGGCATGAGAAAAGACAGAATAGTTTTCACCTTTGCTATCTCAGATGTATCGTTGGCATCTCTTGGCAGGACGAGATCACAAACTCAGAGGTTCTGGACCATGCTAATTCCATCAGCATGCACTCGAGTTTTGGAGCAGGAAGTCATGCTGCAACTGTACAAAACTCTGGTGCGGCCGCATTTGGAGTATTGCGTACAGTTCTGGTCGCCGTATTATAGGAAAGATGTGGAAGTGTTGGAAAGGGTGCAGAGGAGATTTACCAGGATGTTGCCTGGTATGGTGGGAAAATCGTATGAGGAAAGGCTGAGGGGCTTGAGGTTGTTTTCGTTAGAGAGAAGAAGGTTAAGAGGTGACTTAATAGAGGCATACAAGATGATCAGAGGATTAGATAGGGTGGATAGTGAGAGCCTTTTTCTTCGGATGGTGATGGCTAGCACGAGGGGACATAGCTTTAAATTGAGGGGTGAGAGATATAGGACAGATGTTAGAGGTAGGTTCTTTACTCAGAGAGTAGTAAGGGCGTGGAATGCCCTGCCTGCAGCAGTAGTGGACTCGCCAACATTAAGAGTATTCAAATGGTTATTGGATAAACATATGGATGATATTGGAATAGTGTAGATTAGAGGGGCTTTAGATTGGTTCCACTGGTCGGCGCAACATCGAGGGCCGAAGGGCCTGTACTGCGCTGTAATGTTCTATGTTCTATTGTTAAGCTAATGACCCCTGCCACAGCTTGGCCACATTCATTGGATGAAAGACAACTGTGTAGTCAAAGGCCTCCTGTATGGTGAACTGGCCACTGGGTCATGACCTCCTGGATGTCCATTTCTCTGCTACAAGGACACTTGAAAGTGAGATGAAGGTGGCGGATTTGAACACTGATATGATGGCCATGGCCTCTGGAGGCTGACTGTTTGGAACAGCATTGGAAGAGATGAGCAGAAGCAAGGGAAGAGGGCAGAGAAGGCAGAAACCACTGAATTGTGCACCTTCTCAGCCAACTGTCTTCCTCTGCAGCAGTTGTGACAGCGAATAAAATGCCAGGCTGGGGCTCCTGCGATGTTTAACACAGAGTTGACCAGCAAACCATTATTTTATGAGATGTAAGGCTGCCACCTAGTCATGTATTCTCAAGGGCAATTAGGGATGGACAATAAATGTTGTCCCAGCCAGCGAAGCCCACATCCCATGAAAGAATTAAAAAAGTCTAGCTTTTCCATTGGATTCATAGATCCAATTGCATTAAATGGCTTGATTTGTGTAGATACTTGAGTTTCTCTTTGTTCAGCAATATATCAACAATAATATCAACAGCAATACTTAATTATCCCTGAATATGTAGAAAATGGTCCGAGGCACTACACATTAAAAAAAAAGACATTGAGTGGGACTGAGGCTTTTATAGGAAGTGAAGTTCTCTAGTGTCGGGCTAAGTTGCCTGAAGGCTTTGCTACCAATGGAGGGTGAATAGGGCATACAAACGGGCAAATTCATACAGCTGAAGGGCAAAGCATTGGATCATTAGATTGACAAGGTAAATGAATCAATTCCATGAAGTAATTAATCGATGAAGTCTTTGATTCTTCATATATTTGAGATAGGAATCCAATGAAGGTTGCAGGCTGATGGGCATAGCGTTAATGTGGACAGATTTGGATTTGTTTGAAGGATTTTGATGGTAGTGGGGTTGAAATAGAGATGAAAGTAGGTAAGGTTTGTGAAGGTGAACACTTGCAATCTTGGTGATGGATGAGCAATGGGCTTTGACTCAAACAATGCACTATTTTCATTCGCCTGAAAGGGTTAGGGTTAGGGTTGGAGTAGGTACCGATAGTTTGAATTATTATATACTGCCACTACCCTACTCGGTGAATAATGGAGAAAAAGCTAAATGTACAAAGATGTATATAGCATGTATTCGGGGACGAAGTAGAAAGGGTCGAGAGCTTCAGGTTTTTAGGTGTCCAGATCATCAACAACCTGTCCTGGTCCCCCCATGCCGACAGTGTAGTTAAGAAAGCCCCACCAATGCCTCTACTTTCTCAGAAGACTAAGGAAATTTGGCATGACAGCTATGACTCTCACCAACTTTTGCAGATGTACCATAGAAAGCATTCTTTCTGGTTGTATCACAGCTTGGTATGGCTCCTGCTCTGTCCAAGACCGCAAGGAACTACAAAAGGTCGTGAATGTTGCCCAATCCATCATGCAAACCAGCCTCCCATCCATTGACTCTGACTACACTTCCCGCTGCCTTGGCAAAGCAGCCAGCATAATTAAGGACCCCACGCACCCCGGACATTCTCTCTTCTACCTTTTATCCTTCGGGAAAAAGATACAAAAGTCTGAGGTCGCGTACCAACCCACTCAAGAACAGCTTCTTCCCTGCTGCTGTCAGACTTTTGAATGGACCTACCTTGCATTAAGTTGATCTTTCTCTATACCCTAGCTATGACTGTAACACTACATTCTGCACTCTCTCGTTTCCTTCTCTATGAACAGTATGTTTTGTCCGTATAGCGCACAAGAAACAATACTTTTCACTGTATGTTAATACATGTGATAATAAATCAAATCAAATCCAAACTGAGAAATAGCTGTGCATCAGAACCATTCAGTTGTTAAGAATCAAGGTGTGTGGTTTTGTGTGTGTGTGACAAAAGGAATATCTCAAAGACACAGCTTGCAAAATAACTTTCAATGTCACTGTCACATAATCATAAGTTTTGGCGAGTAGTTTAGTAAGAACAATTCGAGTGAGTTGTCCAGTTATCCTTATAAACTCCCAGTATTGTAAAGTAAGAGTACAGTTTATTTACAAGTAAGGCTTACATAAATACTGCAATGAAGTTACTGTGAAATTCCCCTAGTTGCCACACTCCGGTGCCTGTTTGGGTCAATGCACCCTAACCAGCATGTCTTTCAAACTGTGTGAGGAAACTGGAGCACCCGGAGGAAACCCACACAGACACCAGGAAGAACGTACTCCACACAGACAGCCGGTAATCGGACCCAGGTCCCTGGCGCTGTGAGGCAGCAGTGCTAACCACTGCGCCATCGTGCCGCCCAACAGGGAAAATTTAACAGGAAAAATATCCTATCACTGTTGAATTCATGCCACGGAATTGGATGTGTTCATCATGCTTTAAACATCTGCAATGATAAAGATTTGCTTTAAACATACCTATTATTTGAGGAGTTTACTGGTACTCTTGTTTCCAGGTTTTGACTATGTTCTTGGTCCTTTGAATGTCGAATTCCCTTTGTAGTTTTCACACAAGCACATTCTGTATAAAACATTAGCTATAATAAAACGTACAAAAGCACACACGACAAGAAAGACTATAATACTCAACATCACTTAAGGGAACTGATGGCTGTTCCCTTGGTCCCCAAAGCTACCTCCGTTCACCTGAACTCTGAGATACTCCTTTTCACAAACAACATCTAACATTAAGTTAAGGAATTTGACACTTGTTTAGTTTGTTGCAGTCAGGGCAGAAGTACTTTACCAGCAATCTAAAATGTTAACACAGAACGCCAGTGCTATCTTTACTCCCACCCATGAAACTAACTCTGTTACATTGTCATTGAAGCTCCCTGAATACACCTGGTTTTACTAATCTGTTGATCCTCCACATGTTTAGGGGCGGCACAGTGGTTAGCACTGCTGCCTCATAGCCCCAGGGCCCTGGTTTGATTTTGGTCTCGGGTGACTCTCTGTGTGGGGTTTACATGTTCTCCCCGTGTCTGCGTGGGTTTCCTCCAGGTACACCGGTTTCCTCCCACAGTCCAAAGATGCGTCGGTTAGGTGGATTGGCCATGCTAAATTGCCCCTTAGTGTCCAAATATGTGTCGGTTAGATGGATCAGCCATGGTAAATGTGTGGGGTTACGGGTTTAGGACTGGGGTGGGGACCTGGGTAAAATGCTCTTTCGGTGAATCAGTACAGACTCGATGGGCCGAAAGGCGTCCTTCTGCAGTGTAGGGATTCTATCATTAATTATCATCTCATCTGTTTTCCTACTTTTACTTGAAACTTTTCTTAAATGAATGCTACGTACTATAGATTTTATTGCCATCTGGTTGCTGCTTATGCTCTGGATTTCAGTTGCACAAATGGGTTTTCATCCCCGTACACAAGTTTACAATGACGTTCTGTGTTTGATTTGCCTATAGGACACTTCAGTTTCCTGGGCATTATCTGTGGCGGAAAGGGAAGGATATACTCCAGAACCCATGGATCAGCAACAGTTGGCAGAGATAGATGCCAAACTGCAGGTTTTCATTTTGGATGGGGATTTCCCTATGATTACCAGCTCCTTGTCCAGTGTACAGACCCAACATTATCAGGTATGCGAGACCAAGGAATATATATATATAAAAATTAGATGCTTGGTACTTATTTTAGAAAGTGCATAGTTCACTCCTCTGGTTAAGAATATAAAAAAGGCACAAATTTTGTGGATGTTAGCAATTAAGTAGTGATGAATTTAGTTGCCAAAAGATCTTTATTACGGTGGATAAGGATCGCAAAATGTGGCTCACAGACTCCAGTTGTATGGAGGAGTAAACTTGGTTCATGTTACTGGCTGGGAATTGTTTCTAAAATTGTGATGGATAAACTAAAAATTGCTGACCCCTGGATTTGTTATTTCACCTAACCATCAAAAATATTTGTTACCTTTCACCAATAAATGTTTAAAGCTTCAAAAGTTTGTTTATTAGTGGCACAAGTAGGCTTACATGAACATTGCAATGAAGTTACTGTGAAAATCCCTTGTCGCCACACTCCAGCGCCTGTTCGGGTACACTGAGGGAGAATTTAGCACTTAACCAGCACGCCTTCTGGACTGTGGGAGGAATCCGGAGCACCCGGAGGAAACCCACGCAGACACGGGGAGAACATGCAGACTCTGCACAGACAGTGACCCAAGCCGGGAATCAAACCTGGCTCCCTGGTGCTGTGAGGCAGCAATGCTCACCACTGTGTCACCGTGTACAATATTTTGTCAATGTAATGTTCTTATATTTTTAATGCTGATTTCACCTTCCACACAGTGATCCCTTTCTAAGACAGTTGTTTTGCATTAGACTAATCTGTTCGCTCCATGTGCTGCGAATTGCTGACGTGTTTCTCTTTAATGTTGTAATGTCACGGTGAGCACTGACACTGAATAATTACTAGCATAAGTTCAACTGCTTGGATTAGGATACGAAATGTTGTTAAGAAGATGTAACTTTGTGATGACGAGGTTACACTAGATGCTCCAGCTTTTTTTTGGAATCCAAGTGTTCACGTGCAGCATTCTGCCGAGCAAGAAGACTTAGTCTGCTATTAACACTGTTGGGTGCTACACTGAAATCTGCAGTCTGTATATTGAAATGTCATTCTGTTTCTGGTTCTGGTGGCACCCTGTTCGAGAATCAATGGCCAGGATTCTCCCAAAAAAGGTCATGAATGAAGCCCAATCCATTACGCAAGCCAGCCTCCCATCCATTGACTCTGTCAACACTCCCTCTGCCTCGGCAAAGCAGCCAGCATAATTAAGGGCCCCACGCACCCTGGACATTCTCTCTTCCACCTTCTTCTGTCGGGAAAAAGATATAAAACTCTGTGGTCACGTACCAACTGACTCAAGAACAGCTTCTTCCCTGCTGCCGTCAGACTTTTGAATGGACTTACCTTGCATTAAGTTGATTTTTCTCTACACCCTAGCTATGACTGTAACACTACATTTGTGCACTCTCTCGTTTCCTTCTCTATGAACGGTATGCTTTGTCTGTATAGCCCGCAAGAAACAATACTTTTCACTGTATGTTAATACATGTGACAATAATAAATCAAATCAAAGTCCCCAATTTGTGGGCAAATGGGAGTAAATCCTGCCTTTTTAGCGTGATTTCCTGAATGAATTTCCGACACTCTGTGCATCACGGAGTGCCCTAGCGTGATTCATTCTGGTGCAGAGCTGACTATGCTGGAAATCCTTGCCTGGGAGACACGCGGAGGCTGTGGCGCCTGTTCGAATGTAACCGGTGACAACTTTGTATTGGATGTAATGTGACCAATGGTGACAAGGTGTAGGAGTCAGCTGACCCAGTAAACCATGGAACCAATTACAGAATGATGTGATGGTCAGCTGACTCAGTATAAATAAGAACCTGTTGGGAATTGTGGGAAGCTTGGAGTGGCCCAGGGCGAGGCCCCAAGTTTGGAGGAATGAAGTTTCTTTATTAAACCCTTTCTTTGATTTATGAGTTGGAGTAAGTTTTGTTATATTTTCATTGTCTGCATTTGAAGAGTTCCTTCTGAAGAAACCGTGCCCAGCGGGAAGCCCGCGAATTGGCCTCCACTGATGTTTCCCGAGCAGTGCAATGGGCTGGGAGAATCATCCCAAATGTGTTGCATTCCCCATATATGTTAAATTTTGTATTCACCCATCTTGCTTTGGAAGAGTCCGCTACGCTATTGTTAAATTCTTCACAAACAAAAACTGCATGTACAATTCAGTGAATAATGCTTCCTTCCAAGAACATGTGTATTTGCTGTTTTACGATACTGCATTGCAAATGTACCATCAGTGTAAAATGCAGAGAGTTGTATTGCGCTTTGTTCCGAGTGTTCTATGTTCTATGAGTGGAGTCAGGCCCTTAAATCTGAATTTACACTATACAAGTTTAGAATTTTGCTTTGTACTGACAGCGAATGTAAATACAACTTTCATTCTGAGCTGAATCTTTATGTTTCATATAATCTATGCCTCTCCACAAAGTTAAATTACCTATCCAATTTATGGAGACGCTTTTCACACATAAGATACCAGAATTTTAAGAGGGCATGTTTTCATCTGAAAACTAGTGTGTGTGTGTATAGGTACCGACACATGTTTATTCATCATTCTAACAGCTGTAATTCACCTTTGTGTTATGTAGTTTTTAAAAATGCTTTCCTGAGATGTGAGTATCACTGGCTAGATTAGCATTTATTGCCCATCCCTAGTTGCCCTTGAGAAAGTGGTGGCGAACCGCCCTCTTGAACCATGTGGTGCAGGTACATCCACAGTGCTGTTAGGGAGAGAGTAACCAACTTTGGCTCAGTGACCGTGAAGAAATGGTTATGTAGTTCCAAGTTAGGAAGGTGTGTGGCTTGGAATGGAATCTGCAGGTTGTTGCGTTCCCATGTGTCTGTTACCCTTTGTTAGAGATTGCACAATTGGAAGGTGCTGTCAAAGGAGCCTTGGTGCATTCCTGCAGTGCGTCTTGTAGATAGCACATTGCTGCCACTGTGCGTTAGCGGTGGTGGGAGTTAATATTTAAGGTGGTGCATAGCGTGCTGATTAAGTGGGCTGCTTTGTCCAGGATGATGTTGAGCTTGTGTGTTGTTGGAACTACAAGCATCCAGGCAAGTGGAGAGTATCCAACTCCTTACTTATGCCTTATAGATGGTGGACAGAGTTTGGGGAGTCAGGAGGTGAATTATTCGCCACAAATTCCCAGCCTCTGACCCACTCTTGTAACCGCAGAATTTGTGTGGCTTTGTGTCTTTAATATTATCATTACCACACCACGGTGGCACAATGGTTAGCATTGCTGCCTCACAGCGCCAGGGTTCCGGGTTCGATTCCCAGCTTGGGTCAACGTGCAAACGTTCTCCCCCTGTGTGTGTCTGTTTCCTCCGGGTGCTCTGGTTTCCTCCCACAGTCCAAAAGACGTGCTGGTTAGGTGCATTGGCCGTGGTAAATTCTCGAACAGGCGCCGGAGTGTGACGACTAGGGGATTTTCACAGTAACTTCATTGCAGTGTGAATGTAAACCTACTTGTGACTAATAAATAAACTTTCAACTTTGACTTTTTCATGTTCCATTACATCTTTGCTATTTAATCTCCCCAACCTCTAATTTACCCCAATCTTATGCTCCACCTGCTGCTCATCCAACCCTCCCCTTCATTATCATAAATTCATCAAATTCCCACCATGAGATGATGATAGAAAACCTGGGATTTTGGTTGTAAGGTAGGATTCGGGGAGAATATCCACATCAGGCTGTTGCTTGACTGCTTTGTGGACAGATATCTCAATTTTGGCTCAGGCACCAAGGTGTTAGTAGCCATGATGTGGAGATGCCGGCATTGGACTGGGGTGGGCACAGTAAGAAGTCTCACAACACCAGGTTAAAATCCAACAGGTTTATTTGGTATCATGAGCTTACGGAGCTCTGCTCCTTCATCAGGTGATTAGCAAAGCTGTGTCCATGGGTATTCGCTTGGGCCTCTGGATTCCTAGTCCAGTAAAATTACCACCATGCTCACCTGATGAAGGAGCAGCGTTCCGAAAGCTCGTGATACGAAATAAACCCATTGGGCTTTAACCTGGTGTTGTAAAATCTTAGTAGGGGGGAGTTTTCAGGGTTGATTGGACAGGATTGGTGGGACTTTCCAGTCTCGCTCATCCCAAAACTGTAAAATCCCATCCAAGGTCAACAGACCTTTCCATGGTCCACCCCTCACCTCTTCCGATTCCTGTGGCGAGCGGGAAGGTAAAAATCTGGCTGGTGTGATTGTTATTTCCGGTGCCTAGGTCTGTCAGCTGGAGCATCCGATTTTATTCCTTTTTGCCTTTCCTGTACCGGTTTGATGGAACTAAGTGTCTCGCTCGGGGGTTTCAGAGGGCAGTTAAGAGTCAACTGCATTGTGGGGGTCTGGGCAGCCAAATTCTAACCCTGAATAACATTAGCAAACGCGTGTCCATGGGGTATTAGCTCAGGCCTCTGGATTCCTAGTCCAGTAAAACTACCACCATGCCACTGTCCCCATAAACATGTTTCATGTTGCAAAACATGTTTCATTCTAATATGGTTTTTATTAAGGTCATTAAATTAATTTGTCTGTTGAGCTTTGAGTGTTGTTTGATCAGAGAGCTAAAGTTAGCAATAAAGTTAACTGCAGCAAACAGAATCTTTTCATAGGAGACATTAATGGTATTTTTACGGCTTCATGACTCTGTCCTTCTCGATCCCTTGAACATTTCAAACATTTGGAACGTTTTTTGCAGAGGGCAGATGGGACCATTTAACCCCCTGAATGCACAATTTCTGCTGTACAGCTTTGAAACTGTACGCCACATGAAGGTGGCACAGTGGTTAGCACTGCTGCCTCACAGCGCCAGGGACCCGGGTTCAATTCCGGCCTTGGATCACTGTCTGTGTGGAGTTTGCACGTTCTCCCTGTGTCTGCGTGGTTTTCCTCCGGGTGCTCCGGTTTCCTCCCACACTCCAAAGACGCGCGGGTTAGGTTGATTCGCCCTGCTAAATTGACCCTACTGTCAGGGGGATTAGCAGGACAAATATGTGGGGTTACGGGGATAGGGCCTGGGTGGGATAGTGGTTGGTGCAGACACGATGGACTGAATGGTCTCCTTCTGCCCTGTAGGGATTCTGTGAAGAAAATTCCTGAAAAGCTTTACTGGAGAATTGACAAAATTAATAATGGAAATTTGTATTAATTGGAAAACAAAAACTCCCACGATAATTTTCGTGTAGAAGCTCCATCTTTAAGTAAAAACAGAAAACGCTGGAAAATCTCAGCAGGTCTTATAGCATCTGTGGAGAGAGAATAGAGCCAACATTTCTGTCTGGATGACCCTTTGTTCAGAGTGAAAGACAAGGAAATTCTGTCGGAGGGAAGAGCAGTACTGCTCTCTCCACAGACGTGGTCAGACCTGCTGAGATTTTCCTGCATTTTCTGTTTTTGTTTCAGATTCCCAGCATCTGCAGTATTTAAATAGTTCATTATTGAATGAACTAAGCAAACTTCAACTTTGAAATCATTCAGCTAAATTAACATCTGAATATTTCACTGATTATCTCACCACTCCAATGTGCTGCTCCAGCTAAAAGAAGGTTGGAGTGAACTTTGTGATATCCAGTGTCTAGTAATACTCAATCCGCTGTATGCTTGTGTGCTGTAATCTGCGGGTTTTGCTGAGGTTATGCGTATGAAATGGTCGGAGCGATCACATTAATGTTTATGGATTCCTCCTGCAGCTGTGTCATGATAAACAATCTCACCAATCCGCTCATAAAATCACCATGTTATCAATCATTTTTGTGTGTAACTTTATGGAAGAAACATTTCCACAATAATTTACAATAATATCACATGATAATCCACTAACACGATTTGTAATCTTGCCAGCGATGCAACTTCGCCCTGATGATCCCCAGCTGCAGAATTAGCTGGTGGCCTGAATGAACTTTGCGGAGGACTGCGATAGACTCTGGGGAACAAAGTCAAATTAAAATAAATCATAGTATCTCTACGTACAGAAGGAGGCCATGCGGCCTATCGAGTCTGTACCGACCACAATCCCACCCAGGCCCTATTCCCGTAACCCCACACATTTACCCTGCTAATCCCCCGACACTGGGGTCAATTTACCATGGCCAATCAACCTAACCCGCACATCTTTGGAATGTGGGAAGAAACCAGAGCACCCGGAGGGAACCCACGCAGACATGGGGAGAATGTGCAAACTCCACACAGACAGTGACCCGAGGCTGTGAGGCAGCAGTGCTAACCACGGTGCCACCATGCTGCCCTAAATGGTAAATGGATCTGAATGAACATTTTAGCCTATTTCAATTCTGTGTTTGTGAGCTATCCAATTAAATTTAAGGGTCCAGTCAATGTCAATAAGGCAATGCACTCATCTACATTCTGTCACTTAATCAAACTTTGATCCTCTAAACTGGTCAAAGCAAATCCACATCAAGTGAACTTGTCTCCAGGAATCAAGATCCAGTGCATATACAGTTTATTTATTTATTCATTTGTCACAAATAGGCTTACATTAACACTGCAATGAAGTTACTGTGAAAATCCCCTAGACGCCACACTCCGGCGCCTGTTCGGGTACACTGAGGGAGAATTTAGCACGACCAATGCACCTAACCTGCACGTCGTTCAGACAGCGGGAGGAAACCGGAGCACCTGGAGGAAGCCCATGCAGACACTGGGAGAACGTGCAGACTCCGCACAGACAAGGGCCCAAGCTGGGAATTGAACCCGGGACCCTGGCGCTGTGAGGCAGCAGTGCTAACCACTGTGCCACCGTGCTGCCCATTGTTTTCTTTGTTTGTTAAAGGGACACTGTGATCAGCTGCCCCTGTATTCCTGGGGTGTGGTGGCTGAAAAAAGGTAGCAATGCCTCCTAATACCTTTGTTGAAAAGTTAAGAAATAATCTATTTATCAAGTAAAGACAGTGAAGATAATGAGTTGAATTTTATTTCTGCTCAAGAGGCCGGTGTGTGACAATTTTCTGCTGCTGGCCAACATGTCTGTTTGTTGGCATGTTCCTTTCTCCTGGCCATTTTTCCAAAGTGTGCTTGAGATGGGAGAAGTCGGTTTAATTAAGGCATTGATTAAGGCCGCTCTCCTGGGAATAGCTAGAATTCTCCAGTTGCATGCCTAAGGTCGAATCCTATCTAATGAATGGAGGGCGACCCTCTTGTGGCGGACCGGGTGGACCAGGGCTCAATTGTTAAAAGTTACACCGATCACGGGGCCCCGGCTGCACTCTCAGGCCATCCTGTGGAGGGACACGCCATTTGCACAACGACTTTCTGGCAGCTTCTTCAGAGAGCACGCCCGCCTTCCTCCTCCTCACATCAGCAACACTTGCCTCTGATGGCGAGGCTTTCTGATCTTGCGGCACTATTGGCCCTTCAGCCTGGGGAGGCCACTCCCCGTCCTTCATTAGATGTTGAACGTGCCACCTATTCAACCGTTGGCTGACTTCTTAGAAATTGTTTCTGCTCTCTCTCCTTTCCTTCTCTATGAACAGTATGCTTTGTCTGTATAGTGCGCAAGAAACAATACTTTTCACTATGTTAATACATGTGACAAGAATTAATCAAATCAAAAATCAAAGGGTGTCAGGCACTGACACCGTGTGGCGTTTTGGGCCCTGGAATCTCCCTGACCGAAGTATTCGGGGTCATAGAACATAGAACAGTACAGCACAGAACAGGCCCTTCAGCCCACGATGTTGTGCCGAGCTTTATCTGAAACCAAGATCAAGCTATCCCACTCCCTATCATCCTGGTGTGCTCCATGTGCCTATCCAATAACCGCTTAAATGTTCCTAAAGTGTCTGACTCCACTATCACTGCAGGCAGTCCATTCCACACCCCAACCACTCTCTGCGTAAAGAACCTACCTCTGATATCCTTCCTATATCTCCCACCATGAACCCTATAGTTATGCCCCCTTGTAATAGCTCCATCCACCCGAGGTCCTGAACTAAAATTGAACATTCAACCCAATATGTGGCGAACAGCCTCGGGCTTTGGGCGATTTAATTTCACCGTCATGGCTTTCCAGCTAAAGAAATAATCACAGGCACTTTTTAAAAATCCGGTTTCTTTTCTTTATAAATAATTCCCAAGTGTTTGAGCTTTTCTTGTGGGTTCTCCGACAATCAAACTCTTCCTTTTTATCCTGTGAATTTTGTATTTTAATAATTGCGGGTTACATTGAAGCATATGGCCTGCTGTGCCCAGATGTATGCAGCACCTAGAATCGAACTCCTGCAAAACACATCTGACCGAGAGCTGGTGTTGGGGAAGGAATTGTTAACTTATGCTGACCACGGGCATATTGTATTTCAGTTTACTTGGCAGTGGAAAGTAATTTGCAACTATTTCTGGATTCCAGCAGTTAGATTGCACTAACCCAAGACAGCAATAGAGTTCAGCTAAACACAACTATAATTAAATTCATCTGTCTTTGATGTTGTCTGTGTGGATCAGTCAAAAGAAAACATTGCACAAGCAGTTGGGCCAATAAGGACACTTGGGGCTTTAGGATTCAACATCGACCGTCGGGTGGGTTCGACAGTAGCAATGGCTGAATTGTTTCAACTTTACATTCTTTTGATTGTGTCCAAATGTAGCAGTGCCATATGGCAAGGGCACTGTCTCTGTTATATCACTCAACTCGTGATTGCCAAGTGCTTACAAATCTAAACGTTGCGTAATGTCTTGTTGGACTGCAGGTCCATTCACATGTACTCTATACAAATGCTTATTGTTTATTATGGTTTTATAGTGCGCTGCATTAAAAAAATAATTCACCTTAGTTTCAGCATTTTTGGAAATTTCAGGCATTGGTGGAAAACCTTAGTAAATTTACATGGTTTATGCAAATCATATAAGCCAATGTTATGATTCCCGCTTTTATTATTCTGCTAATCCCTGCAACAACATTCACTTTTTGGTCTGGAGTTGGAACCGTTTTGCTCATCGCATTTGATTTGATTTATTAATGTCATGTGTATTAGCATACAGTGAAAAATATTGTTTCTTGTGCACTATACAGGCAAAGCATACCATTTATAGAGAAGGAAAGGAGAGAGTGCAGAATGTAGTGTTACAGTTATAGCTAGAGTGTAGAGAAAGATCAACTGAATGTGAGGTAGATCCATTCAAAAGTCTGACGGCAGCAGGGAAGAAGCTGTTCTTGAGTCGGTCGGTACGTGACCTCAGACGTTTGTATCTTTTTCCCGACGGAAGAAGGTGGAAGAGAGAATGTCCGGGGTTCGTGGGGCCCTTAATTATGCTGGCTGCTTTGCCGAGGCAGCGGGATGTATAGACAGTGTCAATGGATGGGAGGCTGGTTTGAGTGATGGACTGGGCTTCGCTCACGACTCTTTGTAGTTTCTTGCGGTCTTGGGCAGAGCAGGAGCCATACCAAGCTGTGATACAACTAGAAAGAATGCTATCTATGGTGCATCTGTAAAAGTTGGTGAGAGTCATAGTGGACATGCCAAATTTTCTTGAGTCTTCTGAGAAAGTAGAGGTGTTGGTGGGCTTTCTTCACAATAGTGTTGACATAGTGGATCCAGGACAGGCTGCTGGTGATCTGGACACCTAAAAACTTGAAGCTCTCGACCATTTCTACTTTGTCCCCGTTGATGTAGACAGGGGCATGTTCTCCTTTACGCTTCCTGAAGTCGATGACTATCTCCTTCGGTTTGTTGACATTGAGGGAGAGATTATTGTTGCCGCACCAGTTCACCAGATTCTTTATCTCTTTCCTGTAATCTGTCTTGTTATTGTTTGAGATCCAACTCACTATGGTGGTGTCATCAGCAAACTTGAAAATCGAGTTGGAGGGGAATTTGGCCACACAGTCATAGGTGTAGAAGGAGCATAGTAAACATTGCATGTTTATAACTGCGTACTACACAAATGTAATAGTATTTGAAACCTTAGTGATTTGCTTTAATGTCTTTCTTTGGTATGTAACCTTTTGTCAAGAGTTTTCTTGAACTCTGTGGGGGGGATTTTGCGGCCGCGCTCGCCCCAAGGCCAGAAATTTCTGCCCGAGGTCAACAGACTGTTACATGGTCCGCCCCCGCCCGCTACGATTCTCGTGGTGGGCAGATGGGAAGATTCCACCCTGCATGTTCCGGTACAAAGATTAGAATCATAGAACACCTACAGTGCAGAAGAAGGCCATCCGGCCCATCAAATCTGCACCGACTCTCCGACAGAGCATCTCACCCAGGTCAACACCCTGCCCTATCCCCGTAACCCCATGCATTTACCCACTAATCCCCCTAACCTACACATCTTGGAACACTTAAGCAGTTTAGCATGACTAATCCACCTAACCCGCACATCTTTGGAGTGTGGGAGGAAACTCGAGCACCCGGAGGAAACCCACGCAGTCACGGAGAGACTCCACACAGATGGTGACCCAAGCCGGGAATCAAACCTGGGTCCCTGGCACTGTGAGGCAGCAGTGCTAACCACTGTACCACAATATACCCATGGTCAGGATAAGGTTACCATCTTAATGTTGAAGTGAGATCATAATTGTAGCCTTGTGGTGAAGTAAAATTATTATTGGGGCAGATCTCTGGTTATAGGCCTCCTTGTAATTTAAAACATCTTAATTGGCATTTTAATCGCAGAATTACCAGCATTGGTCAGTTGCAAAGATTTAGTGAAGAGTGACTGTATGTGGTCATCGTTAAAGCACGAGTTGTAACATGTGTGCGAAAGGTTCTTGCCTTAACTGCATTCCAACCTTTGCCTTTTTTGTGTTTTTATTGAGTTTCTTGTTTTCCTGAAAACATTAACTCTTGGGCGGCACGGTGGCACAGTGGTTAGCGCTGCTGCCTCACAGCGCCAGGGACCTGGGCTTCGGTCACTGTCTGTGTGGAGTTTGCACGTTCTCCCCGTGTCAGCGTGGGTTTCCTCCGGGTGCTCTGGTTCTCTCCCACAGTCTGAAAGACGTATTGGTTAGGGTGCATTGACACCAACAGACGCTGGACTGTGGCGACTCAGGGAATTCCACAGTAACTTCATTGCAGTGTTTATGTAAGCCTTACTTGTGACTAATAAATAAGTAATCTTTTTGCTGGGCTATATTTGTACTGGGAGCAGTCGTATTCTGGTTCCTTACTGAAGTGACCATGTAGTGAGAGGTCTAAGGATGCATGTTAGTAGTGCAATTAACTAAGGAGGGGAAATATTACAGCAGTGCAGGATCCTATTTCCACTCAATGTTCACACATGGCTTTGCTGGCTAATGCTTAAGTCTTGGAAAATCTGCACTCACTCCCAGTGTATGGAGAAAGAAATGAGATTAAAAAAAGAGAGCTTTACATTTCTGTAATCTCAGGACACCTCAAAATGCTTCACAGCCAATAAAGTACCTTCGAAGTTAAAAGTAGAAAATGCTGGAAACACTCGGGTCTAACAGCATGTGTGGAGAGAGAAACAGAGTTAACATTTCAGGTTTTTGACCTTTCAGCAGAACTGAGTACAGATGGGTTGCACGGTGGCACAACAGTTAGCACTGCTGCCTCACAGTGCCAGGGTCCTGGGTTCGATTCCCGGCTTGGGTGAGTGTCTGTGCGGAGTCTCCCCGTGGGTTTCCTCCGGGTGCTCTAGTTTCCTCCCACTGTCCGAAAGACGTGCTGGTTAGGGTGCATTCACAGTAAGAAGTTTAACAACACCAGGTTAAAGTCCAACACGTTTATTTGGTAGCAAAAGCCACACAAGCTTTTGGAGCCTTAAGCCCCTTCTTCAGGTGAGTGGGAATTCTGTTCACAAACAGGGCATATAAAGACACAAACTCAATTTACATGAATAATGGTTGGAATGCGAATACTTACAGCTAATCAAGTCTTTAAGATACAAACAATATGAGTGGAGAGAGCATTAAGACAGGTTAAAGAGATATGTATTGTCTCCAGACAGGACAGCCAGTGAGACTCTGCAGATCCAGGCAAGCTGTGGGGATTACAGATAGTGTGACATGAACCCAATATCCCGGTTGAGGCTGTCCTCATGTGTGCGGAACCTGGCTATCAGTTTCTGCACCGTCGTGTGTCGTGAAGGCCACCTTGGAGAATGCTTACCCGAATATCAGAGGCCGAATGCCTGTGACCGCTGAAGTGCTGCATTGGCCATGCAAAATTCTCCCTCAGTGTATCCGAACAGGCGCCGGAGTGTGGCGACTCGGGGATTTTCACAGTAACTTCATTGCAGTGTTAGTATAAACCTACTTGTGACACCAATAAGTAAACTTTAAACAGTTAGAATTGTAGTTGGTTTTGAGCACGTGGGAGGTGGGGGGTGGGCGCCGTGGACGGTGGAAAGAGGAACAAAAGAGATGGTCTGAATTGGGTGGAGGGCAGGAGGAATGAAATGGTGAAAAGATATTTGGTGATGTGGAGCTAAAGGAACATGAAAAGAATCAAAGGGTGCTTACTGAGGAAGGGGAAATGTTCGGATGCTGAATAACTTCCTCTTGAAAGCAAAGTAAAAGACAAACGGGAGAGGAAAAATTAAACCAGCAAAGAATCATAGAATCCCTATTGTGCAGAAGGAGGCCATTTGGCCCATCGAGTCTGCACCAACCACAATCCCACTCAGCCCCTATTCCCATAACCCCACATGTTTACCCTACTAATCCCCCTGACACTAGCATGGCCAGTCAATCTAATTTGCCCATCTTTGAGTGTGGGAGGAAACCGGAGCACCTGGAGGAAACCCATGCAGACATGAGGAGAACGTGCAAACTCCACACAGACAGTCACCCAGAATTGAGCTCTGAGGCAGCAGTGCTAACCACTGTGCCGCCCAAGGAATGTGCCGAAAAAGGAACAAATAAATGTACAGTGAATGGTCGGATCCTAGGCAGTACAGACGGTCAGAGGGATCTTGGGGTGCATGTCCATAGATCTCTGAAGACAGCAGGGCAGATAGACAAGGTGGTTAAGAAGGCATATGGGATCCTTACCTTAATTAACTGAGGCACTGAATATAAGAGCAGGGAGGTTATGATGGAGCTGTATATTGGTAGGCCACAGCTAGAGCACTCTGTGCAGTTCTGGTCGCCACATTATAGGAAGGATGTGATTGCACTGGAGGGAGTGCAGAGGAGATTCACCAGGATGCTGCCTGGCTGGAGCGTTTCGGCTACAAAGAGAGACTGGATAGGCTGGGGTTGTTTTCCTTCGAGCAGAGAAGGCTGAGAGGAGACCTGATTGAGGTGTATAAAATTATGAAGGACATAGATCAGGTGGATAGGGAGGAACTTTTCCCCTTAGTAGAGGGGTCAATAACCAAGGGACATAGATTTAAGTTAAGGGGCAGGAGGTTTATAGGAGGTGTGAGGAAAAGCTTTTTCACCCAGAGGGTGGTGGGAATCTCGAACTCACTGCCTGAAAGGGTGGTCGAGGCGGGAACCCTCACAACATTTGAGAAGCTTTTACTGAGCACTTGAACTGCCCTAGCACACAAGGTTATGGGCCAAGTGTTGGAAAATGGGATTAGAATAGATAGGTGCTTGATGGCCGGCGCGGACGTGATGGGCTGAAGGGCGTCTTTCCGTGCTGAAAAACTCTGACACTATAAAATGGGGCAGAGTTTACAACCATAAATTATTGAACTCAATTTTGAGTCCAGGAGCTGTAGAATTGATGAAGAACCCTGTTGAAAGATGGGGTGCTGTTCCCTGAGCTTGCTTCGAGCTTCGTTAGAATACTGCAGGATCCCAGGACAGAATGGTTAAGGTGGGAGTAAGGTGGAGTACTAAAATGGCAGGTGACTGGAAGCTCAGGGTCATGCGTCTGAATCTTTGCTTCTATACTGTAAGATTTTCTGATTCTATGCCTCTGGAGTAAATTTTCTAACTGATGGTTTGAATCCAGTGTGAATTTATGTTAAATCTTTAGCAGTGCAATTATAGGGAATCGGTGCGTTGTCTATTTGGTTGAGGAAGCAATTCTCACTTAATGCTGTTTTCTCCCCTTATCCATTCTTGGATCGACCTACATCATGTGCCCACATTGCTCAGAGGCAGAGCCTCTCCGTCGTGGCAAAACGGCAGAAAAGACCCAAATCTGCAAGTCCCTCCCTAAACACAACAGCTAACATTTTCACGGGGGTGGGATTGGGCCCCGGTAGGGATTTATACACCTGCGTTTCACAGAGGCAACTGCCCATAGATATCAGCAAATCTTGGTCTGAGAGGTATTTGAAACAAGACGTGTGCAAATTAGACCCAGAAAGAGCTGGTTATGAACTTTGTGGTTTTGTTTGGATAGCCAGGGTGTCCTTTTGGAGAGGCAAGGTACCCCTTTGGATATGGCACCAGTTCATCTTTGGGGGAGGTCAGGTGCCAATTTGGGAGAAGTAAGATGGCCTTTGGAATTACTAAAAGTAGGCATGAGTGTGAGTAAAAAGTTCATAAACTCATGGAACTGTGAAGCTCACCAAAACTGTCAAAAATAGCTGCCAGAAATGTGAAAGAGAACTGTCAAGGAATTTAAAACTCCTGCCCTTTAACTCTTTGAAAAGAAGAGTTTGCCGTGTTTAAAAAAAAATTGCTTATCCCCCCCGAGTTTGTAGAGTCGGGAAATGTCCCGATTGTGCTTCAGTCCCGAGGTGGAAATCCAGACCTTAGTTACAGCATGAAACTGGAATTAGAAGGTGGAAGAGCGAATCGGTTTGGTGTTGAACAAATTTCCTTAGATTAAATGAGTGTGTTGGCATCCTCGCTATATAATGCCAGTTTTCCAATTTAACTTGAGCAATCTTGTTGGTGTTGCAGATAGTTTTACTCTGGGTTAGTTCATTTTTCATGGTGTCGGGACGAGACAGTTTAGCAGTTTTATTGAGTCAAGAGTTTTTCAGAATTCAGAGTGTTGGCCCAGATTTGCTAAAAATATAATGTCATGTATGCAGTGTTATTAATGAATAAATCAGCCAGCAATTTGTGGCAAGGAAGAGATGCACCATAAATCACAAATTGTCATAGGTTTCTGGTGAATTTGCGCCGGTCCACTGTTAGCTCTGTAATTGGCATTCACACATTAGTTGCCTAGTAAACTTGCTACAAGTTGCGTTGCGTAACCAACTTTGATGACATGATAATTATTCATGGCTGCTAATCCAACTCTTTTTGCCTAAAAAAACATATCAATTAAGTGTTATAACTTAAAAGTGCCCATATAAGTCTAAGTAGGGGATATGCTCCAGTGTTGTGTTCCAAAATACAATTTTCTCCTTTATTAGAAATTGTCAGAATTGGTTCAAGGTACATACAAGGGAACTGTTATGATCACAAATTGTGCTTTGCGTCTGTGCTATCTTCATTGTGGATGAACTATGGCACGATGCCAGAATGGTTAGCACTGCTGCCTCGCAGTGCTAGGGACCCGGGTTCGATTCCGGCCTTGAGTGACTGTCTGTGTGGAGTTTGCACATTCTCCCCATGTCTGTGTGGTTTTCCTCCGGGTACTCCGGTTTCCTCCCACACTCCAAAGATGGCCACAGTAAAGTTGCCACAGTAAAAGTGTGAGGGGGACTAGAAGGGTGAATGTGTGGGGTTATGGGGAATGGGGGTAGGGCCTGGGTGGGATTGTGGTAATTGCAGACTTGATGGACCAAATAGTCTCATTCGGCACTGTAGGGATTCTATGACTTTGTGATCATAGAATAGAATTGCAGAATCCCTACAGTGCAGAAGGAGGCCATTCGGCCCATCGAGTCTGCACCGACCACAATCCCACCCAGGCCCTATTCCCGAAACCCCACATATTTACCCTGCTAATCCCAGGAAATACGTTTGACTGGTGTGCAAGGTGACTCGGGTGTTGATTGGTTTACAAGAGCGATCAAAAATGCCAATCTTGTGTTCGAGGGATATAAGAGATAGGCTGCGCCTTGATGGGGATTTGATGTTGAGTGCCCAGGTTGGGTAAGCAATGTGGTTATCAATCAACAGTGACTTATGAGGTTGATTTATCTAATGTGTATCTTTGAAGAGGTGGAATTATTTAGTACATCTTATGAATAAATTTTAGTTCTGAATAATTCTAGAGTTGCCTAGCTAGTGTATTGCTAGTTACCATGCTGTCTATCTTTGCATTAAGTGTTTGCAAATAATAATATATGATGGAAAGCTGGATCCTGACCAAAGGGTTTGATAGTTCAATAATGCAGCAATGATTTTATATTTGTAACTTCCTCAAGATGGCAATGTACCAAATTCTCAGGAAACTGTGCTCAAATGGAGTATTTAGTCTTAATTTGGGAAGAATAGCAACAAGAAATCTGTCCATATGTTTGTTTGATTAACATTTGAATGTATATTCTTGCTGTTTCCACCATTTGAATCATCATTTTGTAGCATAGAGCTCGAAAAAAGAAGTCCAGATTGAACGAATGGTTTATGTCGTTTCTAATGTGGAATCTATTAAAAATCAAAAAACGTCGATGCTTCGCATCTTTGCAGTGATTAGAACGAATAGTTTGTCTAACATTTGCAATCTACGTGCAGGTAATAGGTACATTGCCTCGTTTTATCCACATACGATTCGGTATGGCGCATAGGATATTTTTTTTGGGAGTGCCAGCTTTAAGTTGCAGGACTCTATCTCATTCCTCCACGCCACATGTTTGTGAGGCAGCAAGGGGAAATGCCAGTCTCTTAGGCGTGAATAGTAAAGGCTGTGAAACAAAACGTACTGGCCAACATAAACATTTGAATCAAAGCTCACTGGATTCCTTTTTTGAGTCATTGGACTGCAATGTGGTTGTGAACCTGGAGAAAATGATGTCCATTGGCAGGATAGCGCATAAAATTAATGAAGTGTCGAAAAGCGATATACTCTGCCACTGTTAAAATATATCCAGGTGTTGGCACCTAGAACTCTGGCTTTTTATCCTTTGCAGTCTCCGATTCTGCTCAATGTTTTGAGAAATATAAACTAGGGTTGGTTGTATACATCAGCAAAGTTTTCATTAATTGTGGAAATATGTCTTTTATATTTATCTTCAACAGATAATACAATTTTATTAAATTTTTACTTTGAAAGAAAGGAGATCTGGTGCCACAGTGGGTCGTGTCCCTGTTCCTGAACCAGTGGTCAAGTACCACTCCAGGACTTATGGCCAAGGAAAGTGCATTCCTAATGCGGCTGAATATCAACTTGGAAGTTCTTCCAACATATACCAATGACAGGCGGAAAGAGTGGGGAGATTAAGTTTAAATTTCAGGTGACAATATTGTTGTGGCATTCTACATTACAGCAATTTCCATTTCTATTTACATCCGTGCTTCATTAAGTTTATTTTCAGCGTCGCAAGTAGGCTTACATTAACACTGTAATGAAGTTACTGTGAAAATCCCCCAGTCGCCACACTCCAGTGACTGTTTGGGTACACTGAAGGAGAATTTAGCATGACCAATGCACCTAACCAGCACGTCTTTCGGACTGTGGGAGGAAACGGGAACACCCGGAGGAAACCCATGCAGACACTGGGAGAACGTGCAGACTGCACACAGATAGTGACTCAAGCCGGGAATTGAACCCGGGTCTTTGGCACTGTGAGGCAGCAGTGCTAAGCACTGTACCACGGTGCCACCCCACACATTCCTGGTGATATGACCATATGGAAGATATCAATAAGAATCTATGAAATTAATAATTTATCTTAAAATTGCTTTGTTAATTTGCATACTACAAAATTACAAAAGGTCGTGAATGTAGCCCAATCCATCACTCAAACCAGCCTCCAGTCCATTGACTCTGTCTACACTTCCGGCTGCCTTGGAAAAGCAGCCAGCATAATTAAGGACCCCACGCACCCCGGACATTCTCTCTTCAACCTACTTACGTCAGGAAAAAGATACAAAAGTCTGAGGTCACGTACCAACTGACTCAAGAACAGCTTCTTCCCTGCTGCTATCAAACTTTTGAATGGACTTACCTTGCATTAAGTTGATCTTTCTCTGCACCCTAGCTATGACTGTAACACTATATTCTGAACTCTCTCGTTTCCTTCTCTATGAACGGTGTGCTTTGTCCTCATAGCGCGCAAGAAACAATACTTTTCACTGTATGTTAATACATGTGACAATAATAAATCAAATCAAATCAAATCATTCTGTGTGGGTTTCCTCCGGGTGCTCCGGTTTCCTCCAACAGTCCAAAGAAATGTAGGTTAGGTTGATTGGCTGTGTTAAATTGCCCCTTAGTGTCAGGGTGATTAACAGGGTAAATACATGGAGTTACGGGATAGGGCCTGGGTGGGATTGTTGTCGGTGCAGGCTCGATGGGCTGAATGGCCTCTTTCTGCACTATGGGGATTCTATGACTCTAAATGAAGAATGAGAGCAGACTCTGAGCCAATGTACAGCTGCCAATGGGCAACACTTGGTGGAAATTGTTTTCTCCATTACAGCAATTGTGCACACATCCAAAAAGTTCAATATTCATAGAGTCAGCGACTGTTCAACTGGGAGATGACACAGCACAGATCATTGCTCGAAGTTGATCTTTCTCTATACCCTAGCTATGACTGTAACACTACATTCTGCACCCTCCTTTCCTTCTCTATTAACAGTATGCTTTGTCTGTACAGTGCGTAAGAAACAATACTTTTCACTGTTTACTGATGTGTGGCAATAAATCAAATATTTGTTTCCCAATTTTATCACCATGATCTATTTTTGGAAAATTCATAAGACAATGGGTGGGATTTTCCGGCTCCCCTGTGGCCTGTTTTCCGGCCACGGGTATGGGTGCTGGTGGGATCATCCGGTCCTGCCGATGTCTTTGACATTTTGCTTGCACCCTCCTTCGCCAGGGAACCCGCTGCAGAGAGTTGCCATCAACAGGACTGGAAGATCTCAGCTGGACTGGAAGATCTCGCCAGCAGGACTGGGAGATCTCGCCAGCTGGAAGGACCAAAGAATTCATCCCAATAAATTCAGATCTTTAATTTTGCTTCATCACAATTGACTCAACTCACGATGTGGCTGGTACATTCATTTAAGATGGAAAATTGGAAATTTTCAGTCATTTAACTTAAAGCATGTGAGAACAGTTCCTGATACTGATAACTTTGCCTTCTGAAAAGCATTGATGAATAGTAGCAATATTTGGGTGATGTTATTTAAAGTAGAAAGCATGTTTGGTAGTGTTTATTCTATATATACCTGGTGCATTTTGGAAAGAAAAGTTATTGTTAATAAACTGAACATTGTGTGAACATCATGTCCCAAACTCCATGTGGAATCCATTAAGACTGTTTTTAAGCTATTGGTCTCCTTGGCAAAGTGCATTGTTATTTTGGTTAAATGATTGAACTTGGTATTAATACCAGCAGCAAATGCCAATATATCCAGTAGTTTTTAGGAATACAATAACAACTTTGAAAAAAATGTTTGCAAACATTGTTAATATATCTTGCTGCACTGCTAAAACATAAGCAATATTTTTATGTGAACCAAACGAAAGTGAGTTGGACAGAGAAATCCTGTTCTTCATGGGCTATCTTGCCATTTGTGCCCTTGTCCCCTTCAAATTTATATCAAGTTAATGTTGTACTGCTTAGGGGCGGCACAGTGGTTAGCTCTGTTGCCTCACAGCGCCAGGGACCCGGGGCTTGGGTCACTGTGCGTATTTTGCACGTTCTCCCCATGAGTGTGTGGGTTTCCTCTGGGTGCTCCGGTTTCCTCCCACAGTCCGAAAGTCATGCTGGTTAGGTGCACTGACCGTGCTAAATTCTCCCTCCGTGTACCCGAACAGGTGCCAGAGTGTGGCGACTAGGAGATTTTCACAGTAACTTCATTGCAGTGTTAATGTAAGCCTACTTGTGACAATAATAAATAAACTTTAAACTCTTATGAGAGTTTATTGCCCCACTTGCTGCGCGCGAGCATAAACCCAAATCGATTGTTTTCCGGTAATTGTAGGATGATAGTTCTGCTCAGGTGAATTCCATACTCACCATATGTGAGGCAACCACACTGCAGTAGATTATAGTTTGCGCCAAAGTACTTTTAGGTATCCAAGAAGTAGTATAAGTGTAAGACTTATTACTATAGCGTCTTATGTTACTCATGAAGAGCTTTTTAAAAATTCTTTTGTGGGACATGTGTGTTGCTGGCTGGCCAGCATTTATTGCCCATCCCTAGTTGCCCTTTAGAAGGTGGCGGTGAGCTGCCTTCATGGAATCCTGAACAATCATAAAATCCCCACAGTGCAGAAGGAAGCCATTTGGCCCATCGAGTTTGCACCAACCACAATCCGACCCAGGCACAATCCCCATAACCCCATGCATTTACCCTGCTAGTCCCTCTGACACTAATGGGCAATTTAGCACGGCCAAACCACCTAACCTACACATTTTGGACTGTGGGAGGAAATCGGAGCACCCGGAGGAAACCCATGCTGATGTGGGGAGAACGTGGAAACTCCACACAGTCACCCGAGGCCGGAAATTGAACCCAGATCTCTGGTGTTGTGAGGCAGCAGTGCTAATCACTGTACCACTGTGCCATTCATGGCAACTGTGTGGCTTGCTAGGCCATTTCAGAGGGCAGTGGAGAGTCAAACACATTGCTATTTAATAACCATGAGTGAGTTATTGAAATGTCAAGGAACCAATCAGCAAGTTTGTAACGAATAAACAAGAAAATTGACTTGAGTTTATACAAACCTTAGCACTTTGTTTAGAACCGTCCCAAAGAATGTCAAATTCCATGGCTAATTTTGAGGTACTGGGCTCAGATTATGCAAGCTGATTACACTCAAAATGACTGCAGCAAGATGAATGATCAGTGAGTCTGATGGTATTCGGAGGAATGTTCGGCAGAACATGGGAAAAGTGTTGTTTCTCAAATTGCGTCCATTATGAAGATGTTGTTTATATCATGCTAAGCACAGCAGCTATTTTGGGAAGTTCATTAAGTACTTAGCTTGTAGTTACTCATTTAAATCTGTACTTAAACGTTTTTGGTATCTCGGATCATTTGGAGTGACATGAATCCTAGTTCACATCAATGACATGCTGTAATTAGAAACTGGCTCTTTTTCAATATTTGGATGAAGTTTAGTTGCTGTTTGTAATAAATAATGTCAGGATGTAAGAAGGGAGGGTCATGTGTTACTGTTGTAAGTGTGGGCTGAAGCTTCATGATTAACTATGGTATCAAATTCTGAGAGTTGTTTCACCATTTATGGCAACGATTGAAAAAATAATCACCTCCTCATCCGTTTTGACCTATTTGCAGCCAGCGACACTGTAATGACTTCAATCAGGCCATTGAGGTTGGCCTATTGGAATACGAACTCCCTGATTAAGGAGTCCCTAAGTTAAGTTGATTTCGTTTATTTGGTTGGACACAAAAAGATGGCCCTGATTTAAGGAGTCAATTGATGGGCCAATCAAGGAGTCTTTTCCATGTATTTAACCGGGAGTGTCAGTTCCTCTGGCATTCCCGAAGGTAGACTGCTGACTGATAGCACTCTGTGTACTGCTGTTGGAATTGGAAATAAAGGGATTTTAGTGAAGGGACTTCTGTCTCCAAGGACTTATTACAGACACAGTTGGCATTAGCCTTCTCCAATTTGTTCCTCCTCCATTGTCCAGCTAGGTGGAACTGCCCCTGCCTGGTTCCATTCTTATCCATTGAACTGTATCTAGACAATCATCTGTGTTAGCTTTCCTTCCCACTCCAGCACAGTTCCCCCTGGAGTCCCTCCAAGAATCTATCTTGATCTCCCTTATATTTCTCATTCACATCTTGCATCCTCACGACATCATCTGAAAACAGAGGTCAGGTTCCAAGTGTGCCTGATTATTAGCTTTATCCCACCGTCACCTGTCTTGACCCTTTCACCGTCTCTGATTAATAAGACTGTTTGTTTGATACCCAGCTCCTGCTATGCTAATCTTGTACATCCCTAATTCTGATCACTGCATCATTGGCGGCCGTGCTAGCAGCTGCCTTTGCCCTAACCTCTGTAATTCCCTCCCTAAACTTCTCCGCCTCTCTAACTCTCATTCCCCCTTTAAGATGCTCTTTAAAACCTACCTCTTTATTCAAGCTTCCTCCTGGTATCCCCTTAAACTTTGGTCCCAATTTTTTTATTGACGAAAGTGCCTTGGGACATTGTGCTGTATTAAAGGTGCTGTGAAAATGCAAGTTTCTGTCATTAGCTTTTAAAAGCAAGGTGTCATCTCACGAGTTTGAAACGTGGACCTGGCCACTGATGGTTATTATCCTGGGGGTTGGTTAGCTCAGTTGGCTGGACGCCTGATTTGTGATGCAGATTCGTGATGTGGGTTCAATTCCCGTACCGGCTAAGGTTATTCATGAAGGCCCCCCCTTCCCATCCTTACCCCTCGCCTGTGGTGTGCTGATCTTCAGGTAAAATCACCACCAGTCAGCTCTCCCCCTTCAAAAAATAGGAAAGCAGCCTATAGTCATCTGGGACTAAGACAACGTTACCTTATTATCCTAAATTATATAAATTAATCCAAAGATGTGTGGGTTAGGTCGACTGGCCATGCTAAATTTCCCCTTACTGTCAGAGGGATTAGCAGGGTAAATAAGTGGAATTAGGGGGAAAGGGCCTGGATAGGATTGTTGTCGGTGTAGGCATGATGGGCCGAATGGCCTCCCTCTGCACTGTAGGGATTCTGTGATTCTATATTTTTTTATCAGGGATTAAACAATAAATAATTTATGGAGGTAATTAAGGATAACTCATACCCATTGTCTCGAATAGCCTTGTGATCCCTGACTATCTGTGAGGTGAGAGAAAAAAGCTGTTTGAAATAGGGAGGCAGTGATGAGAGTCTGGTTTGTTAAGAGGTAAACTCTGGGCCCATTGCCTAGGAGAAAAGATTGGAAATTTTGGGAGATATTTAAAACACATCTTGTTCGAAAGACTTCACTTTTCGTGATGTGCCGAGCAGCCAATGAAGTACTTCTGAAACATTGTTAGGTAGGAAACACGGCAATCAATTTGTACACAGCAGAATTCCACAAACATTGATATGATGATGACAAGATAACCTGCTGATTGCACAATAAATATTGGCCAGTGCACCGACGGTGATGTGGCTGTTTTTCTTCACAGCTGCACCATGGGACCTTTATATCCTTCTGAGTGCAGATGGGTCGTGGCTTTAGCATTTTAGCCTAGAATTTTGTACTCAATCAAGTCTCTGGAATGAGTCTACAGCCTTCTGTCTGAAAGATGAGCCACAGCTGACCCTAAAATGACCCACTTGTGAATGTTTGCAACATGCCATTAACATAAACTGTAATAATTGAGCTAATTGGTTTGATTACGGATGTTGTCTGTTGCTCTGTATGTTTACTGCTGTAAGATAAAGCAGCTCAATGATTCAACTCAACAATTATTTTTCTCACTGCTCCTTAAAGAGATTGAAATATGGGAAAATCAGCCTGAAATGCTTTATTGCTTTTTCCTGATTTGATTTATTATTGTCACATGTATTAGTATACAATGAAAAGTATTGTTTCTTGCGCGCTATACAGGCAAAACATACCGTTCATAGAGAAGGAAAGGAGAGGGTGCAGAATGTAGTGTTACAGTCATAGCTAGCGTGTAGAGAAAAATCAACTTAGTGCGAGGTAGATCCATTCAAAAGTCTGATGGCCGCAGGGAAGAAGCTGTTCTTGAGTCGATTGGGATGTGACCTCAGACTTTTGTATCTTTTTCCCGATGGAAGAAGGTGGAAGAGAGTATGTCCGGGGTACATGGGGTCCTTAATTATGCTGGCTGTTTTGCTGAGGCAGCGGGAAATGTAGACAGAGCCAATGGATGGGGTGCTGGTTTGCGTGATGGATTGGGCTCCATTCACGACCTTTTGTAGTTTCTTGCGGTCTTGGGCAGTTTCTTTGAATAAAAGTCCATCAGGCTAGTCCAATAGTTTGCTAACTTGCCCAGCTTTTCCTACATTATAACTGTGAGTACATTTCAAAAGTACTTGGCTTTCGATATCCTGAGGTTGTGAAAGATGCCATAAATAACTGCAAGCCTTTTCAATTTCAGCGGAGAAATTTACTTTATTGATTTGTTGATTGTTTTAAGTACCTCGAGACGGCAATTATCATGGGGGATTTTAATCTACATGTTGATTGGTCAAGGCAGCCTTGAGGAGGAGTTCATAGAATGTATCCGCGATAGTTTTCTCGAACAGTATGTAATGGAACCAACGAGGGAGCAAGCTATCCTAGATCTGGTCCTGTGTAATGAGACAGGAATAATAAATGATCTCCTAGTTAGGGATCCTCTCAGAAGGAGCGCTCACAGTCTGGTTGAATTTAAGATACAGATGGAATGTGAGAAGGTAAAATCCAATACCAGTGTCTTGTGCTTAAACAAAGGAGACTACAATGGGATGAGGGAGGAGTTGGCTAAGGTAGGCTGCGAGCAAAGACTTTATGGTGGGACAATTGAGGAACAGTGGATGACTTTCAAAGCGATTTTTCACAGTGCTCAGCAAAAGTATATACCAGTGATAAGGAAGGACAGTCGGAAATGAGATCATCAGCCATGGATATCTAAGGAAATAAAGGAGGGTTCAAATTGAAAGAAAATGTATTCAAAGTGGCAAAGATTAGTGGGAAACTAGAGGATTGGGAAATCTTTAAAGGTCAACAGAAAGCCACGGAAAATCTTATAAAGAAAAGTAAGATTATGAGAGTAAACGAGCTCAGAATATAAAAACAGATAGCAAAAGGTTCTCCAAATATATAAAATGAAAAAGGGTGGCTAAGTTAAACATTGGTCCTTTAGAGGATGAGAAGGGGGATGTAATGGGAAGTGAGAAAATGTCTGAGGCATTGAACAGGTATTTTGTGTCAGTCTTCACAGTGGAAGACACAAATAACATGCCAAGAATTGATGACAGGAAGGCTATGGCAGGTGAGGACCTGGAAACTATCATTATCACGAAAGAGGTAGTGTTGGGCAAGTTAATGGGGCTAAAGGTAGACAAGTCTGGCCCTGATGGAATGCATCCCACGGTACCAAAAGAGATGGTGGGGTAAACAGCAAATGTGCTCGTGGCAATTTACCAAAATCCGCTGGACTCTGGGGTGGTTCCCGCAGATTGGAAAACAGCAAATGTGACGCCACAGTTTAAAAAAGGAGGTAGACAAAAGGCGGGTAACTATAGGCTGGTTAGCTTAACTTCTGTTGTGGGGAAAGTTCTTGAATCTATCATCAAGGAAGAAATAGTGTGACATCTGGATAGAAATTGTCCCATTGCGAAGACATAGCATGGGTTCATGAAAGGCAGGTCATGTTTAACTAATTTACTGGAATTCTTTGAGAACATTACGAATGAGGTGGGCAATGGGGAACCTGTGGATGTGGTGTATCTGGATTTCCCAAAGGCATTCGACAAGGTGCCGTATAGAAGGCTGCTGCATAAGATAAAGGTGCACGCCGTTACAGGTAATCTATTAGCATGGATAGAGGATTGGTTAACAGAAAGCAAAGAGTGGGGGTAAATGGGTGTTTTTCTGGTTGGCAATCAGTGACTTGTGATGTGCCTCAGGGATTAGTGTTAGGACCGCAATTATTTACAATTTACATAGATTTTTTGGAGTTGGGGACCAAGTGTAATGTGTCAAAGTTTGCAGCTGACACTAAGATGAGTGGTAGAATAAAGTGTGCAGAGGACACTGAAATTCTGCAGAGCGATATAGATAGTCTAAGTGAATGGGCAAAGTCTGGCAGATGGAGTACAATGTGGTAAATGTGAGGTCATCCATTTTGGTAGGAATAACAGCAAAATGAACTATTATTTAAATGGTAAAAAATTGCAGCATGCAATTAAGAAGGCAAATGGAATTTTGCCCTTCATTGCTAGAGGGATGGAGTTTAAAAACAGGGAGGTTATGTTGCAGCTGTATAAGGTGCTGGTGAGGCCACACCTGGAGTACTGCGTTCAGTTTTGGTCTCCTTTCTTGAGAAAGGATATACTGGCACTGGAGGGGGTGCAGAGGAGATTCACTAGGTTGATTCCGGAGTTGAGAGGGTTGGCTTATGAGGAGAGACTGAGTAGACTGGGGCTATGCTCAATGGCATTCAGAAGAATGAAGGGAGATCTTATAGAAACATACAAGATTATGAAGGGAATAGATAAGATAGAAGCAGGGAGGTTGTTTCCACTGGCGGATGAAACTAGAACTAGGGGGCATGGCCTCAAAATAGTGGGGAGCAGATTTAGGACTGAGTTGAGGAGGAACTTCTTCACCCAAAGGGTTGTGAATCTGTGGAATTCCCTGCCCAGTGAAGCAGTTGAGGCTACCTCATTGAATGTTTTTAAGTCAAGGATAGATTGATATTTGAACAGTAAAGGAATCAAGGGCTATGGTGAGCGGGCAGGTAAGTGGAGCTGAGTCCATGAAAAGATCAGCCATGACCTTATTGAATGGTGCAGCAGGCTCGAGGGACCATAAGACATAGGAGCAGAATTAGGCCACTTGGCCCATCAAGTCTGCTCCGCCATTCAATCATGTCTGATATTTTTCTCATCCCCATTCTCCTGCCTTTTCCCCATAACCCCTGATCCCCTTATTAATCAACCTATTAATTAACCTACCTATCTCTGTCTTAAAGACACTCAATGACCTGGCCTCCACAGCCTTCTGTGGCAAAGAGTTCCACAGATTTACCATTCTCTGGCTGAAGAAATTCCTCCTCATCTCTGTTTTAAAGGATCATCCCTTTAGCCTGATGTTGTGCCCTCTGGTTCTGGGCCAGATGGCCTACTCCAGCTCCTAGTTCTTATATTCTTATGAGACTGAATTGACGTTCTGAGCTGCTGCATTAAAAACCCCAAAGAACCGTTCCCATGGTTTTAACTATTGTTCTGAAAATTAACTGAAAAGGTACAAAACTCCCTTTTCCCCCACCAGTTTTCTCAGCCAGAAAGGGTCGAACGATCATAGAAGTGAAAATCTTACTTCATCCTTGAATGAACATTCAGCTATCATTTACAAATCCAGTTACGAGAGTGACCTTCGTTTGCACTAACTTGGCACTAAAATCTTTCTGACTGCTAGTAAATTGTTAGACTTGTATACAAGGCTTGGGTTGAGCTGTGTCCCACAGCTGCAGAGAATCTTTTTCCTCTGGAATGTTGGCATAATCATAGGGCACCTGAGGTAGTTCTGGGCTCTTGCCCCTGAAATACTTTTAGACGATAAAGTGGCAACTTCTAAATATTTTTCTGAAGCACGGTAATTATAGGAAACACGTCTTAATTTTTTTTCAGATTTTTGTTTTAGGATTTCCTTGTGTTTTTTTTCTTGCGTGAGGTTTAATGTTGAATCCCAGCATCCTGATGACAGCTTCCGATGAAACCAAGTACATCAGGAACGGGAGCAGGAGTAGGCGATACTTTATGCTTGAGAAATGTTCATGGCAAAACTGCTGGGAAGTGGCGCCACTGTGGAATGTTGGCCCTTATGCCTTCCTGAAAAGTCTGTTTTGGAAGCAGAGTCCACTGGTATGAGCAGTCTGTTAACAGCAACTCCCTCCCTGTCTAATCAGCCTCATTCCATGCGACTAACTTGAACCATTGTGGTCAACATAATTGACACCAGTGTCAATAAAATTTAGAGCTTGTGTCACAGTAAGTTTACTGTTCATTGAATATCACATCCTGTTTATTACAGTATTTGAGTTACAAGCAGCAAACGATGACTTTACTTTCTTTCAGAAATGTACCTGATGAAGTGTTCTTGTGGAAGTTAAAATGTTCAGATCTAAGTTTCATAGTGTGGAAGTTCAATTGTGTGGAAGTTAAATTGTTCAAATTAAAGTTTCCTGCTTTCTCTGTACAGCAGTGGAAAATGTTTATCAACTTACAGACCTTCGAAAGGGGTCAGTGTCTGCTATTCAGCATGAACAGGCTAATCTTCATCTGCGTAGGCCCCATAACATTCTGTTTTTCTGCCTTCGCCAGAGGCTGAGCAAGATCAGATTCTTCCATAACGAATACCAAAGGCCAGTTATGGGGATATGCTATGCAAATGAAGGATTAGCAGAAGACAGTTTTTCATCGAATGAGAAAGGGCAAAAAGCTAGGATTTAATTGGTGAATATGCAAATGAAGGATCAGAAAAAAACTGCTTGTTTCTGATTTGCTGTAATTGACAATAATTGCCAAGTTGTTTGTTCGTAACTTCAGAAACACTTGCAGGAAGGCTGCGAGCTTGTTTCTCCTTGTGCACAAGTCATTAAAGCCTCATGTTGATTATGCATGGTGTCTCATGCTGTTTGTACCCAAGTCGACTAAGAGTGCCTAAGGCTGCTGGTACCCAGGATCTCTGACGTTCTCTGTCTTTGAGTAAAAAGGCAATGTTTTCTGAATGATGGTTGAAACGCATTGAATTTAACCGGGTAGTGGGATTAACATCACTGAATCTGGAGCAGGACCTACCTGAGAAAATGAGGTCCATAGTTGGGAATTAGGCCATGATTTTGTCTTGGTTAGGGTGTGATTGTTCCACTTCCTTCATTGACGACACCAGCAAATACTGAGAACAACCCGCACCCGAAAGTTTCTGCAATTGCTCATTCTGCTTTTATCTGGTAATCCTACTGTCGTTTGCAATTGTGCTTACATGCTAATCCAGTCTCAGCCCTACTCCATCCTGCATCCTTCAGGCAGCCTTAACCCATCATTACAAGTGCCTTAATTTCTCAACCCTGCAAAAAGAAATCTGGAGGACGATCATTCATTTTCTGGTGCACATATGACAGCAATTAGTAATAAAACGACAGGATCGAGACAATCGCTGGCAGTGTGTTGTTTCTGGGGTGGAACAGCTTCAGCATTAACTCTTGTGTTGGTCTAAAGTCACGGTAGCACAGTGGTTAGCACTGCTGCTTCACAGCTCCAGGGACCTGGGTTTGATTCCTGGCTTGGGTCACTGTCTGTGTGGAGTTTGCACGTCGTCCTCGTGCCTGCGTGGGTTTCCTCCGGGTGCTCCGGTTTCCTCCCACAGTCCAAAGATGTGCGGGTTAGGTGGATTGGCCGTACTAAAATTGCCCCTTAGTGTCCTGAGATGCGTAGGTTAGAGGGATTAGTGGGTAAATATGTAGGGATATGGAGGTAGGGCCTGGGTGGGATTGTGGTCGGTGCAGACTCGATGGGCCGAATGGCCTCTTTCTGTGCTGTAGGGTTTCTATGATTTCTATGATTTCACCATTATGTTCAACAGAATTAGCTCATCACAACATTGACAGGGGTATTTTATTCATTTGTGGGACATGGGCGTTGCTGGCTGGCTAGCATTTATTGCCCATCCCTAACTGCCTGAGGGCAGTTGAGAGTCAACCATATTGCTGTGGCTCTGAGGTCACATGTAGGCCAGACCAGATAAAGACAGCAGATTTCCTTCCCTAAAGGACATCAGTGAACCAGATGGGTTTTTCTGACAATCGACAATGGTTTCTTAGTCACCAGTAGATTCTTAAATCCAGTTATCTTTTATTGAATTCAAATTGCACCATCTGCCGTGGCGGGATTCGAACCCGGGTCCCCAGAACATTAGTTGAGTTTCTGGATTAAGAGTCTAGCTATAATACCGCTAGGCCATCACCTCCTGAATACCTAACTCGCTGGTTGTTGCACAGAGAAATATCTGACTTAAAAACATCTATAATGAAACTGTGGAATATTCAAATACACAGTGCATACTCAAACCTTCCTGCCCTTATAAATAGAAAGTGATGGTTCTAAATTCAGAAATTGTAAACATCTGGTGAGGAACCTGAGAATTTCTGGTTTGTGGCTTAAGACTTTTCAGAATGCCATCGATTTGAAGTGATGGTAGGCCACAGCGTTTGAAAATAGACAAATTTCATCCAACTGAAAAGAAGGCTTTGGCAGGTACTTCTTGCTTCCAGGAGAAGATTAATGTTTTGTGGCTTAAGTCATATATTGGCCTTGGAAGGAGTGCAAAAGCAGAGTCATCAGAATGCTCCCAAGGCTTCAAGAGTTAGATACATAAACTAAGCATGTATTCCCTGGAATAGGAAAGATTACGCGATGCTTTGATTGAGGTTTTTAGGATTCCCAAAAGAAATTGATTGGATATCTAGAGAGTTTTTTTTCTGCTGGTGGGGGGAAATCTAGGATCAGGAGAGGTAATGTCGAGCAGGAGGGACTTAATCTTGAGAGCAAGAATATTTATGAGTGTTGAGGAAACACTTTGCTCAAAGGGTGACAGAAATGTGGAACTCTCTTCCGCAAAAAAGCAGCAGATGCTGGTTTTATTAATGAGATTAAATTTGAGATCAACAGATTATTGCTAGCCAAAGGTACTAAGGGATATGAAGCCAAGGGGAGTGGCTGTGGTTGGGATATCGAACAACCGCAATCTCACTGAGTGAGTGGAACAGTTTCTGGGGTCTGAATGGCCAACTCCTGTTAGCAGTCTCTATAGCCCCAGTGGCCAATGATTCCTTTACACAGAGGAGGTTTACCAGGATGTTGCCTGGTCTGGAGGGTAGTAGCTATGAGGAGAGGTTGGATAAACTCAGTTTGTTCTCACTGGAACGACAGATGTTGAAGGGTGGCCTGATTGAGGCTTACAAGATTGTGAATGGCAGGGACAGAGTGGATAGTCAGATGCTCTTTCTTAGGGTAGAAAAGTTAAATACAAGGGGATATAGGTTTAAGGTGCGTGGGGAAAAATTTAGAGGTTCGAGGCAAGTTTTTTTACACAGTGAGTGGTGAATGTCTAGAATGCGCTGTCCAGGAAGGTGGTGGGTGCAAGTACAATAGTGGCATTTAAGGGGCATCTAGATGAATACATGAATAGGATGGGAATGGAAGGATACAGACTCCGTAAATGCTTACGGTTTTAGTTTAGGCAGACATCATAATTGGCACAGGCTTGGAGGGCCGAAGGGCCTGTTCCTGTGCTGTACTGTTCTTTGTCCTGTTCTTTGTTCTATAATAATTGTCAGTGCTTTGGAATCTCCTTCACCTCGATCGGATAACTACAGTCCACCCCTGGAGGTTAATGTGTTTGAGGTCTAATTAGTCCATTGAGCATTTAATCTTGCTTGATCCAAAGTCATTAATGTTACTGATATCTTTATTTGGGGAGGGCATGCTTCCTTGTTGTCTGTGTTAAGATCTGCCATCGGTATTGATAAATATCGCTAGGGCACATCGCTTAAATACATTGCACAATGGAGCTATTTTTGAAAGTCAGGGCCTCATTACTTTAACAGCAAGGTTTTAAGTTGTTAGGGCAGCAGAGGTATATTCTGAAGCCAGAGTAGACCTCAACAAATTTTCTATTTTGGCATTATTGTGAGGATAAGGTGTTTCACTCCAGGTGTGATTCTACTGACAGGGAGCTTTTATCAAACAAACTTTATTTAACAACACAGTTTAACTATAACAAATGAATTAGCTTAACTTTTAATAATTGAACAATATTTAAATACGGCAAGATACAATTCTGAACTGCTAACCTATCACTATTAGTTCCAATCAAGCAGCATTTCAATTATAACCTAAACCCCTCTTTAAAATTAGTTAGTAAAACACAGGCATACTTGCTTGTGACATAAGTTAACAGTCTCGGAGCTTTCAGAAAGCCTCGAGGGAGTGAGACACTTCCTTTTTCCACGAGTTTCAGGCAGCAACTGCTCTTGATCTAAATTGAAAATGAAACTTTTTTTTTCCTGCAGGTCTAGCTCCTCCTATTAACCACATGACTCTGTCAATCAACCTAATCAAAACACTCATGACTTTTTTTTGCTTGCCTAGTCTAAAATACTAGGTGAACATATGTAAACAAAAGGTCCATTAATGCTACAAAGTAACACTTTCTGAGCTAAAATCATTTATTATCCTGCTCTCAGCATTTGAGCTGCATGCTTTCCCAGACAAATCAACTCCTGCAACAAAACACTGCCTCTTAAAGCAACCCCACCTTAAACATAAAACATCACAAAGTGGCACAGTATCATCACAAAATAATCTAATAGTTGTATTCAGAAATTTGATATTATTTAAAAAGAAATTATGGATAGGTTCATCAACTTTCCTCAGTGATGGATTTGTAGATAAAACTTACTTAGTTGTGATTCATTTTTTTCTGAGATTATGCTTCAAATTTTGAAATTGGCAGTCCAACCTTTTGGAGATTTTTGCTAATATTTCATGGAGGCATCTTTAAATACCCGGCTTGTAATTGCACAAAAATTTGTTTTTGACACAGTGGGGCAGATTTTCGACTTGATGTAAGAAGGGTGTAGCGGGCGTGCCACCCATTGTAGAAAATAGCCAATTTTCATTTCCTGAGTGAAGATTCATCTGATTAATAATCATGAACAATCTCGGGTTATGACTTTAATCACAGGTGCAATTTATGTTATTCAATATATTTAATTAAGCATCAGTTAATTTGTTTAACCTGTCACTTGATAAACCAGTCTATTATGTTGCCTTGTAGCCTTTTTAATGGAGAAAATTACGAGCTTCACACTGCTTTTTATTCTTAATTAAAAGCATATCTCTAGCAATCAGCCAACCTAACCCGTGATTGTATTTTTCGTTTGTTGGATAGAATTAGAGGTGTTTCTATACTTGACTGAACAATGGAAGTTAGATTAGATAGACATGGAGATTGTGATCCATTAACCCATGATTAAGGTGTAGGCAGTATGTAAACTTACTGTTGCCTGCATATTAGAATGATTTCTGCCTCCAGACAGCTCTGAATGGGCTGTTTGTTTAGATGTGTTCATGGGCAGGGATCCAAAATCAGAATCTACTGGTACTGCACCACCTGGGTTCATTGTGACTGGAATAGATGCTGGGAGATGCGCAGGAAGCGAACCTGTCCTGGTAAAAAGTGAGGAATGGCAATGGCTCCAGAGCAACAGCAATTGTGCTCTCGGGCAACTACGGATGGGCAATAAATGCTGGCCAGCCAGCGACACCCATGTCCCACGAATGAATATTTAAAAAAAACATCCAGGACAAAGCAGCCCACTTGATTGTTACCCTTCCACAAACATTCACTCTCTCCACCACCAACGAACAGTGGCAGCCATGTGTACCATTCACAGGATGCACTCCAGGAACTCACCAAGGTTCCTTAGGCAGCACCTTCCAAATCCATGACCGCTATCATCGAGAGCAGCAGATACCTAGGAACACCAGCACCTGAAGGTTCCCCTCCAAGTCACATGGGAGAGAGCAGACTTCAAGTTTCTCGGATGTTGTACTGGAGGTCTTGTCAGAGGAGCTGTTGATTCAGAAAGATGGGCGGCATGGCGGCACAGTGGTTAGCACTGCTGCCTCACAGTGCCAGGGGACCTGTGTTCGATTCCCGGCTTGGATGATTATCTATGTAGAGTTTGCACATTCTCCCCATGTTTGTGTGGGTTTCCGGGTGCTCTGGTTTCATCTCACACTCAAAGGATGTGCGGGTTAGGTTGATTGGCTGTGCTAAATTGCCCCTTAGTGTCCCGGGATGCGTAGGTTAGTGGGAATAGTGGGGTGATGAGGATAGGGACTGGATGGGATTGTTGTCGGTGTGGACTTGATGGCCGCCTCCTGCACTGTGGGGTTTCTATAATTCTATGTCCTTGTATCTGCAGGGGGCCTGGAGGTGACTTAGAGGGGAACCTTGGTGGGCTTTCTTAGCTATTGTGTCGGCATGGAGGGACCAGGACAAGTTTTTGGTGATCTGGACACCTAAAAACTTGAAGCTCTCGACCATTTCTGCTTCGTCCTCATTGATGTAGACAGGGGCATGCGGTCCACTACTGTTCCTGAAGTCGATGATTATGTCCTTCATTTTGTTGACATTGAGGGAGAGATTATTGTCGTTGCATCAGTTCACTATCTCTTTTTGGGGAAAGCAAGTTCCGAAAGGCTCACGACCCTTTTGAGAGAAAACAATTCTCCTCATTGCTGTCTCCATTTTAAACTGTGTCCTCTAGTTCTAGTCTTTCCTATAAGGGGAAACATTTGACAGCATTCTTTCAGCATCCACCCTCGCAAGTCCCCTCAGGATCTTATATGTTTCAACAAGGTCACCTCTCATTCCTCTCAACTCCAATGGATCCAGGCCCAACCTGTTCAATCTTTCCTCACAAGATAACACCCCCATATCAGTTGAGTGAACCTTCCCCGAACTGCTTCTAACCCATTATATCCTTTCTTAAATAAAGAGAGCAAATCTCTACACAGTATTCCAGATGTAATTTCTCCATGTCCTGTACAACTGTAACAAAACATCCCTACTTTTCAATTCCACTCCCCTTGCAACAAACAGCAACATCCCATTTGCCTTGCTAATTATTTGCTGTATCTGCATACTAACTTTTTCTGATTCATGTTCCAGGAAACCCAGATCTTTCTGTACCTCGGAGCTCTGCAATCTCGATAAATAACATGCTGCTTTCTATTCTTCCTGCCAACGCTCACATTTTCACCATTTTCTGCCCAACTCATTTAACTTGTCTAAATCCCTTTTCAGACTGTCCTCTTCACAACTTACTTTCCTCCCTATCTTTGTGTCATCAGAAAATTTAGCCACCATATATTTGGTCCCTTCATCCAAGTCACTGATATAAATTGTAAATAGCTGAGGCCTCAGCACTGATCCCTGTGATATTCCACTGGTTACATCTTGCAAATCCAAAATGAACCATTTATGCCCACTGTCTGTTTCCTGTTAGCTAACTAATCCTCTATCCATGCTAATATGTTGTCCCCACACCATAGTTTTGCATAGTTTCCTTTAATATGGGACCTTGTCAAGTGCCTTTTGGAAATCTAAGTACACCACATCCACAGGTTCCCCTTTATTCAAACTCCCTCTCGACTAAGTTTAAGTTTATTTATTAATGTCACAAGTAGGCTTACATTAACACTGCAATGAAGTTACTGTGAAAAGCCCCTAGTCACCACACTCTGGCACCTGTTCAGCTACACTGAGGGAGAATTTAGCACGACCAATGCACCTAACCTGCATGTCTTTCGGACTGTGGGAGGAAACCGGAGCACCTGGAGGAAACCCGTGCAGACACGGGGAGAACGTGCAGACTCCGAACAGGCAGTGACTCAAACCAGGAATCAAACCTGGCTCGCTGTGAGGCAGCAGTGCTAACCACTGTGCCATCGTGCCGCCTCTACTATACTACTGTGTGTAGTTCTTGTCATTGATTGGAATGGTCATTGATATTCTTTGAAAGGAGAAATAAGAGATTAAACTCTGGTACTGAGAAACCAACATGAAGAAAGCGTTTGTTCTTGTTGGGCAGGGGAGACGTTCAGTTGATTTATTTGTAGTTTTTTTTTAAGATTACAAAGTATCTGACAAGGCTGTCAGGGCAGAATGTTCTTTATGTAAGCAGTTCAAATTCCAGTTAGCACCCGAAAGTTGGATGTAACTTATTTTTATACAGGGTTAATAGATTGTGCGATAAATGAACAGGGATTGCAATTGAATTGAATATCTAACGCTAGTGTACCTTTAAGAATTTTTAAAAAATCATGTTCTCTGCAGTTTGTAAGCTGGCCTTTTGGTTTCATTGTGGCACTGGTTCTCTGTTAAACGTCCTTTTACTGCCACTTCAATGGCTTAAATGGGGTTTTGTTTAATTTTACTCTGGGCCTCGGGTACTTTCTGGGATTTGTTTCATGACCCTGTATTGTTAGGGGGAAGACTGGTTGGCAGGTCATGTGTTTTGGACAGTTTTCTCTCTTTGTAGTGAATTCAAGGTTTCACTTTCCGTGTGTGGCTGCTGGTTTAGTTAGAAGCTGTCCTGGATGACAGTTGGAAAGCAGTGTTTCCCTCTCTCTCCCTGGTCTTGTAAGTTCTGCTAGCTAGCTAGAAGCAGGTCTCCCGGCCTTCCTGGAGTGAAAATTCTGCTGCTGGTGGTTCGCCACCTAGTAACTAGTGTCTCTCTGGTGTTTTGGGAAGCTGTTCTAACTTCATGTGGGTGTGTCTCAAGAGAACCGCAGCATTCAACCAAAGGACCAAGTTCCAGCAATCACGAGAGCATTCGTATTTGCTGTGTTGAACCTTATGGCAAGGGTTTTGTTTATGGGTTTTGTTTGGTTGGAACAGTGTTTAATTGCTAAGGTTTATAAAATATCAAGGTTATTTTTTCTTGTTGTAAAGGTACAGGTTTTTGCTAATTTTCTTTCTATACATGTTAACTGTATTCTTAAATAAACTTTGTTTGATAGAAGCTCCCTAGTGGGTCAGTTGGGTCATACCTGAAGTGAAGCATCTCATGCTCACCCTAGCCAAATTCAAAGTGCAGAACTTATGATCCAGGTGGACTTCATAAAACACTTTGGAATTTCTGACCTGTATTATAACAAATGGTTAAGTATTTCAAGCAGGAACTGCATTTGTTTCTGACTTCATGATCCTCATTTCTTTAACAGCGTGGTCAACATCCCTTTCCCTTTTGTAACATTCCATAACTAGTTTAGAATTTTGTACATGAGTTTTTCTGTTTATTGGGTGTTGGATGGAAATGACTTAATATTTTCTTAAAATAACTTAAAAGTTTCCTAAAAATAAAAATAAAATCAGCATGCTGGTATGTGCTATCGATATCTTGTTGAAGCTATTTACAACTTTTGTTGTAAAGTAATTTTTCTTCATCTTATACACCTTTGCAGTCACCAACGCTCCTTACTCAGCACCTTCCAAACCCACAACTGTTACCATCTAGAAGGACAAGGGCAGTACACACTTGGGAACACCACCACCTGGAAGATCCCCTTCAAGTCACTCACCATGCTGACTTGGAAATATTTTGCCATTCCTTCACTGTCACTGGGTCAAAATCCTGAAACTTCCTCCCTACCTGCACTGTGGATGTACCTACATCACATGGACTGCAGTGATTCAAGAGGGCAGCTCACCAACACCTTCTCCAGGGTAATTAGGGATGGACAACAAATACTGACCTCAATGAGGCCCGTGGGGTGGGCCCAATCAGGGAGTCTCACCTGTGTATATATTGAGAAGAGTCAGGGCCACTGGCACTCTGGATCCTGACTTTGTACCTGAAGCAGTCGCAGGAGTGGAATTGAGTTTGTAAATAAAGGGAATCTGGTGAAGGGACACTGGCCTCTGAGGAGTTATTTTACCAGCAACGCTGACATTCCGTAAATGAATTTAAAAAAAGGTTATCAGGCATAAAATCTATACAAAGGAACAAAAGCTGGATATGAAAAGTAACGTATGCAATTTGCAGCTTCTGTGATCTCAAAACATTTGCTATAGACTGGTGGCTACAAAGATTTCAATTTCCAAAGTGGCTTCCACGGAATTGGACATTCTTTTTCATATTGTAAATATAGATCCAATTGAGATGACAACCTCCAATTACTGCAAGGTTCAGTTATCCAAGTCCTTTAGTATGTGGAGTTTGTCAGGTGCAATTACACTGGTGTAGGATGAGAATTCCTGAAGCATTCAGGATGACCAATATTTTGCAGTGGCAGTGTGCTTCATTAGTACTCAATATTGCCCAGTTTTCAGATGCAGAAGGAGACCATTCGGCCCATCGAGTCTGCACCAACCACAATCCCACCCAGGCCCTATTCCCATAACCCCACACATTTACCCTGCTAACCCTCTGACACTAGGGTCAATTTAGCATGGCCAATCAACCCAACCCGCACATCTTTGGACTGTGGGAGGAAACCGGAGCACCCGGAGGAAAGCCACGCAGACATGGGGAGAATGAACAAACTCCACCCAGACAGTCACCTGAGGCCGGAATTGAACCCGAGTCCCTGGTGATGTGAGGCAGCAGTGCTAACCACTGTGCCACCATGCAGCCCACATGTATATTCTGGTCTGTTTTTGTCCTGGGAGTGAATAGCAGCAATTGCATGTGGCATGAAAATGTATTTTTAGCTTTGTCTGTATTTCTGTGTGCGTTTGGTCACTTATGGATCAAATTTATTATCAATATTCATGCATAAGGGGGAAGCCTGATAAAGGAGCCACTCTTATTTGAGCAACATGGTTGGCCACCCCTGCCAGTAGCATGAGATGTATTTTACATTTAGAGTACGCTAACAAGCTCCTGACTACTTGTTTTACAGCCCCATGAGTGTATTAAGTCTGGAGGCATAAACATTGAATGTGACCCCAACTGTTATTCCTGCTGCAGTCTCCCCAAAGCTCACTGACAGTTAATGAATGTGTACACACACACACAACCATGAGAGCTTCCTTTATAAGACCATGAGGCCCAATTTTGACCACAAACTCACTGTTAGTCTTGCCAGGATGTACTCAGTAGAAGCTGGACAGCAATGAATAGAAACAGCTGATTTAAGAGACAGCACAGAAGAATGGAGGCTTTTCAAAGTCTTTCCCTGTTTCACCATTCGATACTAACTTTTTCTCCGATTGCCAGATGCATTTAATAGGGACTGAAAATATTAGTCGCTGTAACCTAAGTCAGGAGTGTGATGGAATACTCCCCACCTGTCTGGATGGGTGCAGTTCCAACAACACTCGAGAAGCTCAACACCATCCAGGACAAAGCAGCCCACTTGATTGGCACCACATCCACAAACATGCACTCCCTCTACCACTGACGCAGCAGTGTGTACTATCTACAAGATGCACTGCAGCAATTCACCAAAGATCCTTAGGCAGCACCTTCCAAACCCACGACCACTTCCATCTAGAAGGACAAGGGCAGCAGATACATGGGGAACACCACCACCTGCAAGTTACCCTCCAAGCCTCTCACCATCCTGACTTGGAAATATATCGCCGTTCCTTCGCAGTCTCTGGGTCAAAATTCTAGAATTCCCTCCCTGACGGCATTGTGGGTCAACCCACAGCACGTGGGTTGCAGCGATTCAAGAAGGCAGCTCACCACCACCTTCTCAAGGGCAACTAGGGTTGGGCAATAAATGCTGACCAGCCAGTGACGCCCATGCCCCACGAATGAATTAAAAAAAACATGCACTCTCTTTCCCTTTTGCAAGAAGTAATGATTTCTGCACTTCTGATTTGCTTTGGCCACATCTCTGAAATGTTAATAAAAAAAGATAGGAATTTCATTGAAATATTTTTATTACAGTAGTGACTTCTGTGTTATTTTAAAATTTTAAGTATGCTTTTGTCAATATTACTATGAGTTTGATACAGAGAACTGTATCAATTTCATGTACCTAGAAGGTAGGTAACCTTAAAATGAGGTTACAGCCTCTCAAAGGCATTGTAAAAATGTGGCACAAGGTTTTTCTAAGGTATACCATTAAAGTTACAAGAGAATGAGGTAATTTTGTCATACAGGTGGCAAATTGATTTGTGGCGTCACTGGTTTTGTTGGATGCTGAATTCTTGATTATAGTTCAAATATTTTTATGTTTTATTATAAAATGGACAAAGGTGTTTATTGCGAGTCAGTGCAGAAAAGTCTGTAAGCTGTGTTTATATAGCAGTTTAATATGCCCAGGCCTTTAAAAATGGTCGTCAGAACCTGATTCCATTGCCTCTTCCGCATCCCGTAAAATCTGGGAGCAGATCCCTTATAGACAAAGCTGCAATAATGTGGTGCATGGTTTTCCCTGTGTGCGGTGATGGAATCTCAAACACCTGTTTGGAGTTGCAGGGGAGCTGCAAGAGAGAATGGGGAAATTTAAGAAAACCGGCACTGAGCTCACTTGGTCCTAGACCATTTATTAGCAATTAAAAGAACTGAAAGCTGAGGATGTTGCTATGGTGAAGTGATCTGAGGTGAAACTGCTGTCATAATCTTAAAACACTGATACATAAGATTACAGATGATTATAAGGCAAAGAAACAGGTCATTTGGCCTAACCAGTCCGTGGCAGTGCTTTTGCTCCACTGGAGCCTCCTCCCATTTCAAAGTAATGAAAGTTTGGGCTCTCAGCCAAGCATACATAATGAGGCGTGGCGAGAGCCTAACCTTCCACTACTTTATTATAACTGGTATGCAGAAGGGAAAACATTGATTGACAGCTCAACCTTTGGCTCAATGTTTATTTACACAAGACAATGAGGTGTCAAGTGCTTTTAGTTTCTGCCAATGATATTTTATATATCTGGTTGATTGACAATTCTATAGGGTTGTAGTAACAGCAGTTTTTTTTTAAAGAAAACTATGGATGCCTGTTTTTAAAAAAAAACTTTTCCATACATGCCATTGTTACTATAAAGTTCATAGGTTCTGTATGGTGTTTATACTGGGTGAATGAGCATGGAAATGACATGGAAGTTGACATGGGGGTTGTTTATGAGATGCCTATCCCTGCAATGGAACCGACCAGGTTGAAATTGCAGTGAAACTTGGCGCAAGAATCCTGGAATTAGATCCTGACCACCATTTTTAAAGGCCTGTGAAATCTCCCTGACTCCACAAAAATCTGGCCCTAAAATTCTATCCACCATTTGCACTGGTCATTGCTTACAGGGGTGAATATCTTGCACCTTCTTCCCAGTAAGACAGACAAGATCAGATGATCCCTTTCACTCCTCGGTCCCGAAACCTAACCAGCTTACAAACTCGTAACAACTCACATTTCAGGTTAATTGTTTTTGCATGATGAAATAAAGTATAAAGCAAATAAAGCATTAATATAGCGTACAATATTCTGGGTGCCGTTAATAAAGCCATAAAGTCATAGCTAGGGTGTAGAGAAACATCAACTTAATGCAAGATAGGTCCATTCAAAAGTCTAACAGCAGCAGGGAAGAAGCTATTCTTGAGTTGGTTGGTACGTGATCTCAGACTTTTCTATCTTTTTCCTGACGGAAGAAGGTGGAAAAGAGAATGTCCGGGGTGCGTGGGGTCCTTAATTATGCTGGTTGCTTTTTGGAGGCACCGGGAAGTGTAGACAGAATCAATGGATGGGAGGCTGGTCTGTGTGATGGACTGGGCTTCATTCATGACCCTTTGTAGTTTCTTGCGGTCTTGGGCAGAGCAGGAACCATACCAAGCTGTGATACAACCAGAAAGAATGCTTTCTATGGTGCATCTGTAAAAGTTGGTGAAAGTCGTAGCTGACATGCCAAATTTCCTTAGTCTTCTGAGAAAGGCGTTGGTGGGCTTTCTTAACTATAGTGTCGGTATGGGGGGACCAAGACAGGTTATTGGTGATCTGGACACCTAAAAACCTGAAGCTCCCGACCATTTCTACTTCGCCCCCATTGATGTAGACGGGGACATGTTCTCCACTATGCTTCCTGAAGTCGATGACAATCTCCTTTGTTTTGTTGACATTGAGGGAGAGATTATTGTTGTCGCACCAGTTCACCAGATCCTCCATCTCATTCCTGTACTCTGTACTGACAGAGTAAAGAGAGAGAAACTGTTCGCACTCATGAAAGGATTGCAAACTAGAGGGCATGGATTTAAAGTAATTAGAAAATAAGTGATAGTGATATGAGGAAAAGCTTTGTTACGCAGCATTTGGGTCTGGAATGCTCTACCTAAGGGTGTGGTGAAGGTAGTTTCAATTGAAGCATTCAAAAGAGGATTAGACTGTCTTCTGAAAAGAAAGAATGTGCAGGATTAATGGGAGAAGACAGGAGAATGGCACTAAGTGAGTTGCTGATTTGGAGAGCCAGTGCAGACATGATGGGCCAAATGGCCTCCTCCTGCACCATCATAATTCTGCGATTCTGTGAAATTGTCCGATTAACCTCAGATTGTACTTTAGACCATAGCTAATGGCCGTGAATGCAGCATGAATAATAAATGGGTGGGAACCAATAATTTTATTTTGCCTGTCTTTACGATGAGCTACAGTCTGAATTGCATTTCCACATGTGGAAAGCAAATGTATCAATTTATGGAGAATTAAAATGACAACCAAATCTGCCTAGTTGACAAATTTATTGTGCTTATGAGAACGCAATAGAGGTTATTATTCATAACACACACTGATGATGTAGACATTTTTATAGCACCGTGCTTGAATTAGTATCATATTGCTCCGTCCTTATAACTGTGGTAAACACTGATTCCCAACAAGACATTCCGCTTTCTCCCCTTCCAGTTCACTAGACAAGTTGTTTATTTTCTCATTTTGAAAAGAAATGTGAGCATTTTAGCCTCTTCCACTGGCAAAGTTGTCATTTTTTTTAAAGTTAACTTTATTTTTGAAGCCAGTAAAATATGGATTCTTCAAAGGCACTGATTAAAGATGCAGAATCCTCCTGTTTGTTGAGATCAAAATTGGAATGCTGTACTTTTATCAAACTGCATCTGAAGGGAACCTGGTCCAGCAAAGCCATTTGGCCCATTTGTAACCTACCTCGCACTAAGTTGATCTTTCTCTACACCCTAGCTATGACTGTAACACTACACTCTGCACTCTCTCCTTTCCTTCTCTATGAACGGTATGCTTTGTCTGTATAGTGCGCAAGAAACAATACTTTTCACTGTATACTAATACATGTGACAATGATAAATCCGATCAAATCAATCACCCCAATTGAACCCAGTAGCCGGCTTCTCTCACAAGTGTCTGACTATCTTCAACGTATGACCTTGTTCTCTTATCTTGTCTAAAGTGCAGAGGATATTGTTTTTTTTATGGGGAGAAGATTTTCTAATCTAGGTTCTAATGATTTTTTTCATTGAGCTGTCTGCAAACACAGAGGAGCAAAAACAAGCAGATACCAGCAATTATCCAGTCTGCAACTGCAAGCAGTAAAAACAAGCGCTGGCTTCTTTAAGCTCATGATTAGGCTTGCCTGTGCAGTTAGGACAGGAACATTCCATGACCTAATTTCATACTGAAACAGTCCTTATGGCCAAAGTACATAATAATGGGTGTGAGGGTAGCTAGTGTCAACAAACCGTGACATTTGTGTGTGTTAATAATTGGGTCAAATGAAATCTAATAATTATTTGATTGCATTTCACCCCTCCACTTTCATCAGGGGCAGACTGACTCCCCAAAAGGGAGTAGTGTTTTTGGGATTCTGTTGGAAAGAAGGGGTTGATTATGCTGCAGTCCTATGTAACCATATGTGGGACGCTAAGAAAATTTCCTGCTCCCTCACATGACCAGACCGTCCCATCCTTTGCTCCCGTTTCAGCTATGTTGGATTCAGCTAACAATCTTTGATCCAATTTGTAATCTAAAAGTTTATAGTATTTGGCCACATTTGCTCCAGATAGTTCAAGAGCATGGCATTAATTTTTCATAAAATATAACAGTGTGTGTGGGTGGGTGGCACAGTGGTTAGCACTGGTGCCTCATAGTGCCAGGGACTGGGTTTGATTCCCAACCTTGGGCCGCTATCTGTGCGGATTCTGCATGTTCTCCCCGTGTCTGCGTGGGTTTCCTCTGGGTACATGCGCAGTGGACAATGGTTTCCTCCCACAGCCCGAAAGACGTGCTGGTTAGGTGCATTGGCCATGCTAAATTCTCCCTCAGTGTATCCGAACAGGTACTGGAGTGTGGCGACTGGGGGATTTTCACAATAGCTTCATTGCAGTGTTAATGTAAGCCTACTTGTGACACTAATAAATAAATAGGCATTTCAAGGTCATACGTAGGATTGCTCCTACAGAGAACTGCCGCGAACTCCAAATAGTCTCCTTCATGGGCTGAAACCATTCTACGCTTCCATTCTATGTTGAACTAGCTTGGAATACAAAAACAGATAGCAAAAGTTTCTACAAATATATAAAACGAAAAAGAGTGGCTAAAGTAAACATTGGTCCTTTAGAGGATGAGAAGGGGGATGTAATAATTGGAAATGAGAAAATGGCTGAGGCATTGAACAGGTATTTTGTGTCGGTCTTCACAGTGGAAGACACAAATAACATGCCAAAAATTGATGACAGGAAGGTTATGGCAGGTGAGGAACTAGAAACTATCATTATCACGAAAGAGGTAGTGTTGGGCAAGCTAATGGGGCTAAAGGTAGACAAGTCTCCTGGCCCTGCATCCCAAGAATGCATCCCAAGATACCAAAAGAGATGGCGGGGGAAATAGCAAATGCACTAGTGGTAATTTACCAAAATTCGCTGGACTCTGGGGTGGTTCCCGCAGATTGGAAAACAGTAAATGTGATGCCACTGTTTAAAAAAGGAGGTAGACAAAAGGCGGGTAACTATAGGCCGGTTAGCTTAACTTCCGTAGTAGGGAAAATGCTTGAATCTATCATCAAAGAAGTAGTGAGACCCTTGGATATAAATTGTCCCATTGGTAAGACACAGCATGGGTTCATGAAGGGCAGGTCATGTTTGACTAATTTGGTGGAATTCTTTGAGAACATTACATGCGCAGTGGACAAAGGGGAACCTGTGGATGTGGTGTATCTGGATTTCCAGAAGGCATTTGACAAGGTGCCGCACCAAAGACTGCTGCATAAGATAAAGGTGCACGGCGTTACGGGTAACGTATTAGCATGGATAGAGGATTGGTTAACTAACTGAAAGCAAAGAGTGGGGGTAAATGTGTGCTTTTCTGGTTGGCGATCAGTGACTAGTGGTGTGCTTCAGTGATCAGTGTTGGGACCGCAATTATTTATGATTTACATAGATGATTTGAAGTTGGGGACCAAGTGTAGTGTGTCAAAATTCGCAGATGACACTGAGATGAGTGGCAGAGCAAAGTGTGCAGAGAATGCTGAAAGTCTGCAAAGGGATATAGATAGTCTAAGTGAGTGGGCGAGGGTCTGGCAGATGAAGTACAATGTTGGTGAATTTGAGGTCATCCATTTTGGTAGAAATAACAGCAAAATGGACTATTATTTAAATGGTAAAAAATTGCAGCATGCTGCTGTGCAGAGGGACCTGGGTGTCCTTGTGCAAGCATCACAATGAGTTGGTTTGCAGGTGCAGCAGGTAATTAAGAAAGCAAATGGAATTTTGTCCTTCATTGCTAGAGAGATGGAGTTTTAAAACAGCGAGGCCATGTTGCAGCTGTATAAGGTGCTGGTGAGGCCACACCTGGAGTACTGTGTACAGTTTTGGTTTCCTTACTTGAGAAAGGATATACTGGCACTGGAGGGTGTGCAGAGGAGATTCACTAGGTTGATTCCAGAGTTGAGAGGGTTGGCTTATGAGGAGAGATTGAGTGGACTGGGGCTATACTCATTGGAATTCAGAAGAATGAGGGGAGATCTTATAGAAACATATAAGGTTATGAAGGGAATAGATAAGATAGAAGCAAGGAACTTGTTTCCACTGGCGGGTGAAACTAGAACTAGGGGGCATGGCCTCAAAATAAGGGACAGCAGATTTAGGACTGAGTTGAGGAGGAACTTCACACAAAGGGTTGTGAATCTGTGGAATTCCCTGCCCAGTGAAGCAGTTGAGGCTACCTCATTGAATGTTTTTAAGGCAAGGATAGATAAATTTTTGAACAGTAAAGTAATTAAGTGTTATGATGAGCAGGCAGGTAAGTGGAGCTGAGTCCACAAAAAGATCAGCCATGATCTTATTGAATGGCGGAGCAAGCTCGAGGGGCCAGATGGCCTACTCCTGCTCCTAATTCTTATGTTCTTATGAACTGAGTCCCATGCTAGGCCACTTCATAAAGTTCCCGAGAAACAACTACATGGAAGGTGACTAGAGTCCCACATAGACTAGATCAAGTAAAAATGGCAGGTTTCCTGCCTTAGAGAACATGAACAAACAGGTGGGTTTTAATTACAGCACCACAGTATCATAAACACATTTTATTGCCAGCTTTTCATTCTCAGAACGTGTTTAAACCGAATTAGAGCCTTCAAATTACCATGGAGGTAATTAAACCAACAATCTCCTGGTTACAAGGCCATTGCCATAAATAAGAAAATAAGTCATTCACAGTGAAATACAAACCCTTCTCAGTGTAAACCCGTTCCTTCAATAAGGCCATTTGGGAGAGACATCCTACATTTCTTTGAACTCCAAGCAAGCAAGCAGCTTTGTAACCATGTCACTTAATTTGCTTCCGAATTTGGAAATGAGAAGTCAATTAGAAATATTGTGGTTAAAGTTCACAAGTCTTTCTATCAACATCCCTCTTAGTTCCTTCTTGATTGGATATGATCCCATCTTCATCCATCATTTACCAGTGACACAATCGCTGCTGTCAGCATCTTTTTAATGTTATTTTTGATACATAGCCAAAAGTTTGAACTCCAGTGCTGCTCAACTATATTTTTTGACATATCAATGTGTAGACCTGAAAAGTACTACCTGAACTACTCCAGTTGTGGCCGAGCCAGCGTTTTATACAGTTCCAGCATGACCTTCCTGTTCTTATATTCTATGCCTCGGCTAACAAAAGCAAGTACCCCATATGCCTTCTTAACCACCTTATCTACCTGCCCTGCCACATTCAGAAACCTGTGGATATGCACTCCAGGGTCCCTCTGATCTTCAGTACTTTCCAGGGTCCTACCATTCATGCTGTAATCCTTTGCCTTGGCAGTCCTCCCCAAGTGCATTATCTCACATTTTTCCAGATTAACATAGAAACATTCAAACTAGAAGCAGGAGTAGGCCATTCAGCCCTTCGAGTGTGCTCTGCCATTCATTATAATCATGGCTGTTCATCAAATTCAATATCCTGATTACCCCTTCCTCCCATATCCCTTGATTCCTTTAGCCCCAAGAGTTTTATCTAATTTTTCCTTGAAATCAGACAACGTTTTGGCCTCAACTATTTTCTGTGGTAGTGAATTCCACACATTGACCACTCTCTGGATGAAGAAATTTCTCCTCACCTCAGTTCTAGAAGGTTTACCCCTTATCCTCAACTATGACCCCTAGTTCTGGGCTCGCCCACCATCGGGAACATTTTTTTGGAATTTACCCTGCCTATCCCTGTTAGAATTTTATAAGTTTGTATGAGATCCCCTCTCACTCTTCTAAAGTCCAGTGAATATAATCCTAACCGACTCAGTCTCTCCTCATGTGACAGACCTGCCGTCCCAGGAATCAGCCTGGTAAACTTTCCCTGTACTCCCTCTATAGCAAGGACATCCTTCCTCAGATAAAGACACCAAAACTGCACACAATACTCCAGGTGTGGTCTCACCAACGCCCTGTACAAGTGCAGTAAAACATCCCCATTCCTAAACTCAAATCCTCTCGCTATGAAGGCCAACATACCATTTGCCGCCTTTACTGCCTGCTGTACCTGTGCGCTTACTTTCAGTGACTGATGCACTGGGACACTGAGGGCAATGGTTGAATTCCTTTTGTCACTGCTCTGCCCACCTAACCAGTCCATTGATATCCCCTTGCAGTGGTATTATTATTCTTGTTGTCTTGTTGCATTACACTTGGAAGGAAGAGTAGTTTCATCCAACACTTCGGCATAGATTCGCATCAAGTTCCCAGAAAGAAGACCGTATCATAATCACATGGTGTAGCACATAGTCCGCTTGTGACTCTTTGTAATCCTAAGAAAGTATCACGTGCGATTTGCAGCAATTTTTAAGTTCTTACTTTGTTTCTGGAGGCTTGGGTTTGAAATCAACATTTCTTTGTAATAAATCTGGTATTACTAATGATTTATGACTTTTCTCTTAGATGTATTGAAACGGACTTTTTATTTGGTACCATCTGCAATATGACTAATCATTTAAAATGTTGCCTGTGTAGAAAACACAATTGTATCCTTATGTTTTGAATGCAAAGTTCTCTTGGTGAACTGTCTTGGAAAGACTAGATTGCATGGTGATGTGCCAAGGTTCCATTGCATCACTGCTTATTCTTCATAGAACTCTTACGTGCTGGCATTTATCAAGTGTATTAAATGTCACGAGCCATTATTAATTTTCACTGAAAGTTTGTTACGATCTGTCTTAATCATATAGATGGTTCGAAGTTGGTTCTTGATTTGCTCTGGCGCACTCTTGGGTTAATACAATATGTAACTGTTTCAGTATCGGTAACAAAATACTTCGCGCAACTTCCCGACAATTGCTATCATCCCGAATGTCATCATAACTAATTATTGGGGCTTGATGTACACTTGGCTCACCCAATTCAATTTTAGACAGAAATTCTGAAGATTTGTCCCTTATACTGTCATGTGAGTGTACCTTTAAGAGAGGTTTTTTAAAAAAATCATGCAGCGTACAGCTTCAGTGATGTCATTGGGGGTGGAGCTAAGATGTGGCAGTCAGGTGATAGGGTTTTTTTCCTTTTGGGTTTTCAGTTTTGTTTTGGGGAGTGTGGTTTGAAGCAGTTTAGCAGCAAGTTAAGAAGCAGTCTCCCTCCCTGTTCTCTTTGTTTGGTTTGGAAGCTATTATCGGTTAGCTGAAGGTGAGGTTTAGTGCCATCCTGCCTTAAAGAAGCTGTGTTTTGGGAAACAGATTCGACTACAACCTTTTCTGAGTTTCTTCTCTGGGATTTTCAGCACTCAATCCAGGAGACTGGATTCCTGTAATGAGTGGGCATTAACCTATGCTGTATTGTATTTATTTGGAGGGTTTTTTATATTGGATGTTGGCTTTGGTTGGAACACATTAGAGGTATTTCCTTAAGAGTTATACATTATCGCGGTTGTTGTGTTTCTTCTTTGTAATTGTTAAAAGTTCTTGCTAATTGTCTTACTATACTTGTCAACAATAGTCTTAATTAAACTTTGGTTTTGAAAGAAGCTCCTCGTGGGTTAGTTGAATCAAACCTGGTGTGAAACCTTGCATGTTCATCCTAGCCAAATTCAACTTCAAACATTACAGGTCAGGCAAGCTTCATAGAATACCTTGCAATATCCAACTTGACTTGTAACAATACCTTAACAAAATGGTACACCCCTGCGAACCAATAGTTTGTGGGCTATTCACCAGATGCTCTGCTCATTGCTAGCCTTAGTGCTGTTCTATCTTGCCATGGACTCAGGAGAGCAGCAAGTGTCCTCTCTGACAGATTCAGATGTAAGATTCTGGCCAGTAGGTTTATTGGATATTGGTGTCTACCCTCTCTTCCGGATGACAAATCGACCCATGGGTTAACTGCACCTTATCATTACATGTGTACCATAGAAAGCACGTGAACCAACTTACCGGAAAAGGGAAGAAGTTCGGCACCAGTGCACGTACAGGGCACGCTGATCTGTTTATTGCTTCATGTTATCCAAAGATGTGATTCACATTCCAAAGATGTGTAGGTTACATTGATTGGCCATGCTAAATTGCTCCTTAGTGTCAGGGGGGATTAGGAGGGTAAATACATGGGATTGTTGTCAGTGCAGGCTCGATGGGCTGAATGGCCTCCTTCTGCGCTGTAGGGATTCTACGATCATACTGAGTATTGCAGAGAGAATGTATTTCCTTTAGAGGCTGGATAGACTGGGACTTTTTTTATCTGGAGCGTAGGAGGCTGAGGGTTGATCTTATAGAGGTCTATAAGATCACCCCTCATAGGCATAGATTAGCTAGATAGTCAATATCGTTTCCCAATGGTAGGGGAGTCTAAAACTAGAGGGCATAGGTTTAAGGTGAGAACGGAGAGATACAAAAGGATCCAGAGGGGCAATTATTTCACACACAGGGTGGTGAGTGTCTGGAACGAGCTGCCAGAGGTAGTAGTAGAGGCGGGTACAATTTTGTCTTTTAAAAAGTGTTTAGACAGTTACATGGGTAAGATGGGTACAGAGGGATATGGGCCAAACACGGGCAATTGGGACTAGCTTAGGGATTTTTAAAAAAAGGGCGGCATGGACAAGTTGGACCGAAGGGCCTGTTTCCATGCTGTAAACCTCTATGACTCTATGATTTATCCAGAGAAAAATGGTTAGAGAATTGTTGCAAAGTCAGTTTTGGCGATCCATTTTTTAACATCCCGTGACCCGCCCGAGGGTCACGACTCCCACTTTGAAAACAACTGCCTTACACTCTGGTGTTACCGTCATTTGTAAATGAATATTGTTGAAGCCTTTTTTAATGTTGGGGTCCGCTTGTTTTTTTCCTGAGAATTTATTCCTCACTCGGCATGTTCGGACCTTTGTTCTATTTACCTTTTCACTTGTCGAATCGTCGTGGGAATGAGCAATCTGTTGGATTGTGCTTTTGTATTTAACTGAATGAAGCTGGAAAGTACCTTCCACCGCGGTAGTTGGCAGGTGGAAGCTTCCAGCATTGGCTGAGTTGTACTATTGTTTTTGTAAAGAGCCATAAAACAAAACTGAGCCAAACAGAAGCGTATTTATTGCTTTATGATGGGGAAATGGAGATGGAAAAATGTAACCTCTGGAGCAAAGATAAGGAAGCACTTAAAGGAAACGTGTTGCTCTGCAGAGCCTGAAAGTTGGTGTTTAAAATCATCTTGAAAATCAGTAGAGTGGTCATGAATTCCCGCAATACGGACTGGATGAAGGAACAACTGGCATTCTCCATTTTGAGGAAGCCAACAGCACGATGATCTCCGGGAAACCACTGGTTGTAGTTCTGCTGCTCAGTATGAAGGAGACCAGCTTCTAATTTTAAAAGTCCTTGGCATCAGATAGTGGGACCAAGGAAGAAAATCTTGGCTCCTTTCAACTTAGTTATGTCAGTAAAGGCACACCAAACCACCTTTCAGAAAAAGCAAAATGCTGTGAATACTGGCCATCTAAAGTAAAATCGGAAAACGTTGGGTGGGATTTCCAGCCCCTCCCACCAGTGGAATCTTCCAGTCCAGCCGAAGATCCCTCATGGCGGTTTTTCTGGAGGCGGGGGAAAGGCGAGCCACACAAAAACCCATAAATGTCAGCGGGACTGGAGGATCCCGCTGGTGGCTCGCCACATCTGCCATGGGAAAAACCCGCCATGGGGTTTGGTGGCTGGAAATTCTCAGTCATTGTAAATATTCAACAGGTCTGGCAGCATCTGTGGAGAGAGAAACAGAGTTTCGTGTGAAGGCCCTTTCATCAGTTTATTCAATGTTTTCTAGAAACATAAAAACTAAGAAGTAAGGAGCAGGAGGAGGCCATTCGGCCCTTCGAGCCTTCTCCACCATTCATTACGATCATGGCTGATCGTCCAACTCAATAGTACAATCCTGCTTTCTCCCCATAACCTTTGATTCCGTTCGTCCCAAGTGCTATAGCTAGTCACCTCTTGAATACATTCTACTTTTATTCCTGTCTGTTACAAAGGTTTTGTAGGATCTTCATTTTTCCCATTAATAAAGACTTCTGAACTTCCTTCACCCCTTTAATCAAAAAAGGTTTATTCCTTACCTTGTACACTGCTATAGACTCTTAATTACCAGCAAGCGGTAGCACAGTGGTTAGCACTGCTGCTTCACAGCTCCAGGGTCCCGGGTTCGATTCCCGGCTTGGGTCACTGTCTGTGTGGAGTTTGCACATTCTCCTCGTGTCTGCGTGGGTTTCCTCCGGGTGCTCCGGTTTCCTCCCACAGTCCAAAGATGTGCGGGTTAGGTTGATTGGCCAGGTTTAAAAAAAAAATTGCCCCTTAGAGTCCTGGGATGCGTAGGTTAGAGGGATTAGCGGGTAAATATGTGGGGATAGGGCCTGGGTGGGATTGTGGTCGGTGCAGACTCGATGGGCCGAATGGCCTCCTTCTGCACTGCAGGGTTTCTATGATTCTATGATTCTAAGTCAAGATGAGCTGAATCATCTCTTTCTCTGCTGTATATTCTATGCAATTTTATACATGGTACAGTATGCTTGATTATACAATCTATCAAACATCACTTACTGTGGTCCTTGTAAAAAAAAAGGGAAGAAATCCGTACAGTGTAACATTTACCATCCCACCTTCCTCCAGCTATCCATAATTAGCCATCGTTTACAAGGGGCCATAGATGTCTTTCTCTGATGGAGATACTTTTTTAAATTAATTCGTTGGACATGGGTGTTGCTGGCTGGCCAGCATTTGTTGCCCATCCCTAGTTGCCCGAGGGCAGTTGAAAGTCAACCACATTGCCGTGGCTCTGGAATCGCATGTAGGCCAGACCAGGTAAGGACGGCAGATTTCCTTCCCTAAAGGACATTAGTGAACCAGGTGGGTTTTTTCGACAATCGACAATGGTTTCATGGTCATCAGTAGATTCTTAATTCCAGATTTCTTGTATTGAATTCAAATTCCACCATCTGTCGTGGCGGGATTCGAACCTGGGTCCCCCGAACATCGACTTCGTTACTGGATTAATAGTGTAGCGATAATACCACTCGGCCATCGCCTCCCCCGGGGGAGGAGGGGCAGCACTGGGGCTGACCAGAAATCTCTCTCGCACCTCTGGCATGGGCGTGTTGGAAGGAGTAGCAGGTTGATTACCAACCTGCTTGGCCATATCACGAACACTCCTTCCATGGCCAACAACACTGGAGTAGGACCTGAACCCGGTTCAGAGTGAGGGGAAATATCTGGTAAGCCACAAGACCTCTGCCCTATTTGCCTCATCAGAGGAAAATCCAAGGTTCATATTTTCCAGGACTAGCCCAGGTGAAAAACCCTTCCATCTGCTGAATGTAAAGGTCCTTTGTGAAATGCGCTCTTGGCATTCTTAACCCAGGCAAATTTACATTCTCTATCAAAGAGGCTTTGCATGGAAGTAAGTATGAGAAATGAAGCAAACTTGCGTTGGCACATTTGGTTGTTGCGTTCTTTGATTGAGGTTTAAGTTATTGCTGCAAAGTGTTGTACCTGACATAAGAGGGTCTTTCATGCTGAGATCGGGCGAGCAAAACAGAAATTTGTTTCATTCACAAGCCGTTGGGAGCATCACTCAATTTCACCACAAGAAAAGTTATTCCCCGTCCAGGGAATGTATTTATGAACAAATTATATTTTTGCGGTTGCTGGTTCTATTTAAGACAGGAATCTAGAATCCCAGCACCCATAATATGCTTTGCAGTTTTCAATGCCATTTTGAGGTCAGCTGCTGCAGATGCCCAACTATCTCCACAATGCCATGGTTACATTGGCTTTATTAAATAAATACAGTTTTTATGCCAACTCCGTACATATCTTAGATGTTGCTCAGTCGAGTTTCAGAAGGAAAAACAAGGCCATTGCAAACAGGAATACATGGAAATAGTGGCCACATCATCTAAACAACTTGTGTGCATGACTTGGCAACATGAGTGAAAGACGTATATTGTAGGAATATGTCTTGTGTTGGATCCTGTGACAGCCAAAACTGTGAAGATGAGGATTTGCACCTTTGTACCAAAGGGTGACACAGTGGTTAGCACTGCTGCCTCATAGCACCAGGGACCGCGGGTTCGATTCCCGGCTTGGGTCACTGACTGTGTGGGGTTTGCACATTCTCCCCGTGTCTGCGGGGTTTCCCCCGGTTTCCTCCCGCAGTCCAAAGATGTGTGGGTTAGGTGGATTGACCATGCTAAATTGTCCCTTAGTGTCATGGGGACTAGGGTGGGATTGTGGTCGGTGCAGGCTCGATGGCCTGAATGGCCTCCCTCTGCACTGTAGGGATTCTATGATTCTACTCAAAGCCTTGGTTTGGGACGCTAGACAGAGAGCAAAAAGTTTGTTCACAAAAAGAAATGTCGAATATTTAGACAATTATTATCCAAATAGAGATTTGAGATACTGCCAGAATTTGCATTTCTATTTTTGTAATCTTTTGGCTTTCCTTTTGATTCTCATTGAATTAAAATTGTAATAAATTTTCCTGCTCAAATATTCACCTTTTGTTGCTGCCAGTTGACCTAGCCAGCCTTCTAGAACATTTGTAACACATCATTATTATAAGGAGTATTATTAAGGCAGCACATTGGCACAGTGGTTCGCACTGCTGCCTCACAGCAGCAGGGAGTCGGGTTCAATTCTGGCCTAAGGTGACTGTCTGTGCGGAGTTTGCACATTCTCCTCGTGTCTGCGTGGGTTTCCTCCGGGTGCTCCGGTTTCCTCCCACAGTCCAAAGATGTGCGGGTTAGGTAGATTGGCCTTGCTAAATTGCCTCTTAGTGTCGGGGGGACTAGCTAGGGTAAATGCATGGGGTTATGGGGATAGGGCCAGAGTGGGATTGTGGTCAGTGCAGACTCGATGGGCCAAATGGCCTCCTTCTGCACTGTAGGATTCTATGAGTATTTTGTGAAAAAAAAAGCCCTAAGCCAAACTAAAAAATTTTGTTTGAGATGTTGGTGTGCTTGGAATGATTGCAGGCTACAAATTTTAGAAAGATGGTCTTGCATTCAGGGGCGACTGCCCACCGTGTGGTCTCCATCAGATGGGGCATGGGCATCATTTGGGACAAGGACCTTACCTTAATGAAGTTGTTGCCATTCAATGAGCTGCCAACAGGTGGAGCAAGATGTCCACACTGTGCTGACACTCGAATCCCCATTTGAATTAAAATACCAAGGGAGGAACATAATGCAGGAATTGCTTTCATCTTGAACTGTGGGCTTTGTAAGATGTGAGTGATTATTTTTATACAAACAAATCGCTACATTAAATGCCAAGAGTTTTTATAACCTGGGCTCTTTGAGATTTTAAATATTTCAAATCATTGTTTCAAAATATGTTCAAAATTAGCACATAAACCAAACAACAGACTTCAAACAATGGCTGAATCTGTAGTTAAGTTCATGATTTATACCCCATTCTGATAACTGTATCACAAAGGTAAAAGTTTCCTCATTTCTTCATAGAAATACATTGAAGTCACAACATAGGAAAAAGGCCATTAGGATCAACAGTTCCCTCCCATCTGAGCACTTAAAATTTAAAATTGACCAAGAGAGTTACCAATGAATGTAAATCTTTGTTTCAGATTTTACCTGCGGTTGGTCATTTGATACACATATCTGTAAGGTCATTAAAGTTATTGATGTGACAGTGTTGGAGGATATCAGTAAAATCGACTTGGGTACTATGGTGGCACAGTGTTAGCACTGCTGCCTCACAGTGCCAGGGACCCGGGTTTTATGGTCATCAGTAGATTCCAGATTTTTTTTATTGAATTCAAGTTCCACTATCTGCTGTGGCGGGATTCGAACCCAGGTCCTCAGAACATTAGCTGATTGTCTGGATTAATAGTCTAGCGATAATGCCACTAGGCCATCGCCTCCCCCCCTGACACCATTCCAGCTCCTGTGTCAAGCACCTGCAGAGCAGAACTAGCTGCATCACTGAAAGTGTTCAGGTGATTTGTCAACCCAATAAATAAGTGGAGAATTGCTTAGGTAAGTGCTGTTGACATGCCCCAGAGCTGGTGAGAGGAGAGGTTTATGGGTGTGGCTTTGAGAAGGGAGGGGTTTAACCGGTTGTCAAGAAGCATTCTTGTCAGTTGTTACAGTTAGTCTGGTTAAAGTTTCTGGCCAGTAGTGACCCTCAAGGTGTTGATGGTCCACAACTTGGTAATGATAGTGTTGTTGGAGGTAAGGTATGGTAAAGTCACCATACTCCCAGATGACCATCGGCTGCTCTCCCCTTTGAGGGGGACAGCTGACTGGTGATGATTTAACCTGAGGATCACCACATCTTGGGCAAGGTTGAGAAGGTGGATTATGAATAACTTCAGCCATTACGGGAATTGAACCGGTGCTGTTGGTGCCACTCTGCATCACAAACCAGCCGTCCAGCCAACTGAGCTAAACTGACACCCAGTAAGGCAGGATTGGACATGCACATGACGCAGAACTGAGGCTAAGCAGTTCAAAGGGAAAACCCTCATACCTGATACCAAGGAGACTGGTTGTGGCTGTCAGACATTAATGGTTATCGCCCCAGGAGCTGAAGGCAGGATTTAGTCAGGGAAGCAGCCTTACCTCAACCCTCCTCAGCTCCTTCATCAATTAACTTCCATTTAACATAAGAATAAGAGAAAGGTTGTTTGCTGACAGATTTAATCTTTAACTCAGTTTGCAACTTGCCTATTAAAAAGGCAGCCCATTACGGGCCAGAGCAGCACCAAGGCCACAACAGGAATAAGGGCCAAGGTCCAATCCTGACTTCTAAAAACACCACCATTACCAAGTCCTACATCATTCGACATCTTGGCAGGATTTAAATTCACCAAGATTACTTTAACCTGTCTCCACAAAGAACATAGAACTGTAGAATCTTACAGTGCAGAAAGAGGCCATTCGGCCCATCGAGCCTGCACCAACTCTCCAAAGAGCATCTCACCCAGGCCATCCCTGCCCTGTGCTTTTAATATGTTAAGGGCAGTGACAAATCAGGTAGTTCACTAACTACTTGTTACTGCTGCTTTTGGCTAATCCTACCAGGAGATCTGCTGTCATCGTATGTCACACTCCTCTGCCTCGTACCACCCTCATACATCAGTGATAGCTCATCTGTCACCGCTCTGCGATGTTGTACCTGCCAGTTTAAAAGGTTCTGATTGCAGCCAAAGCCGGGTTCTCAGGCAGCTTCCATCAGATATTCACACCTTGTTATTTCAGCAGCTTAATTTCTGGATAATTTGAAGTCCTGATGAGTGATTGCTTTCAAACTTCCATTTGGATGCAGACTTTCACATACACGTAACTAGTCGATTGAGAGATCAGTTTGGCTCCTTCATATTCCTGCCTTGCACCTTCTTTCACAGGATGTGGGCATCACTATCAAGTCCAGCATTTGATTCCCCTTCCCTAATTGCCCTTGAACTAAGTAATAGTTAAGAGTTCATAGAATCCTACAGTGCAGAAGGAGGACATTCGGCCCATCAAGTCTACACCAACAACAATCCCACCCAGGCGCTATCCGCGTAACCCCACATACTTACCCCGCTAATCCTTCTAACCTATGCATCCCGGGGTAATTCAGCATGGCCACTGCACCTAAACCGCACATCTTTGGACTGTGGGAGGAAACTGGAGCACCCGGAGGAAACCCACGCAGACACGAGGAGAATGTGCAGTCTCCACACTGACAGTGACCCAATCCAGGAATCAAACGCAGGACCCTGGAGCTGTGAGGCAACAATGCTAACCACTGTGTCACCGGGTCTGGAGTCACACGTAGGCCAGACCAGGTAAGGATGGCAGATTTCCTTCCCTAAAGTACATTAGTGAACCAGATGGAGTCTTACAACCGTGGTTTTCCTTAAGATTGAATTCAAATTTCACCATCTGCCATGGTAGGATTTGAACCGGGTCCCCAGAGCGTTACTGCGGGTGATGACACTAGTCCAGTGACAATACAACTATGCCACCACTTCCCCTAGCAGGAGGAGCAGAGGAAATGAAACAATCATTGAAACGAAACGGAGCGGTGAGGAGAAGTGGCAAAGTCAAAGGAGTAACAAGTGAAGAAAGGGTGAAATCTAAAGTGGAGGAGGTGTATGAGAAAGGAGGTAGATGAACGCGAGGGAGGGGATGGGAAATAACTGAAAGAGACGACAGTGAGAAGCGATAGAAAGTGAAATGATTTTTTGATAGACACATCACGGCCAGGTTTTTATGGCCGGCCAGGTTAAGAGTGACAGTAGGCTTAAACAAACCCTAAAAAATGTGGCAGGTAATGTGAGTGTGACATTAATGCTTTAATGATTGATGATGTTAATGATCTTATCATTGCGCTTGGTGGGTATGCTTGCAGCTGAACTTTCCAAAGTCAATTAGCACATGGAATGGAGATGAAGACAAAATTGAATGATATCGTCTTACTGAATCAGAACGATTTACTTTAGTCCAGGGTTTATGAAACTCAACAGATTATTTGAATCTTTTGGCTATGCAAAATATTAAATCACAAAAGAGTTGACATATTTATAGGACGCAAAGATGTTTTATCAAATGATAAACTGGTCATGAAGACCGAAATATTTTATCAAATATATATTTCTATGTAATCTTGACACATATCTTTTAATAAAGAATCAAAAACGTTCTATGTTTCATTTTAATCATAGAATCCCTGCAGTGCAGAAGGAGGCCATTCAGCCCATTGAGCTGGCACCAATAGCAATCCCATCCAGGCTCTATCCTCATAACCGCATATATTTACCTTAGCTAGTTCCCCTGACACTAAGGGGCAATTTAGCATAGCCAATCAACCTAACCCTCACATCTTTGGACTGTGGGAGGAAACTGGAGCACCCAGAGGAAACCCACGCAGACACGGGGAGAATGTGCAAACTCCACACAGACAGTGACCCAAGGCTGGAATTGAACCCGGGTCCCTGGCGCTGTGAGGCAGCAGTGCTAACCACTGTGCCACCATGAAGTTGAAATTCTGTGGGTGGGATTTTCTGCAGTTTCGCAGTGGTGGAGGCAGTTAAAGGCTTTCCCGCCATTTCCCCTTCCCTGCACCCCCCCTTGCCGCCGGGAAACACGCAGTTTGCTGTTGGCGGGACTGAAAACCCGGTCGGTGAGAATGGCTGGAAAATTCCAGCCTGTGTCTTTTCAGGCATGTTGATGTTATTCCAGAAGAAAATAAACTCTGATATAAACTCGGGAATAAAAAAACAGCATTCTCGAGACTGATGTCAAAAAAAATTATATTTTATCCCTTTTGTTTTACACATTTATTATTAACAGCAATTCCTTTTATACCTTAAATTCCTCTGGGAATTTCTCTCTGTTTGGGATTTATCTTTGTAGTTCTGGAATCTTTATTTTCTTGTAAACTAGCCAGAGGAGGCGGATCCGTGAACACCCTATTCCTCAATGATGACCGCCTAGTATGTGCGTGCATAAATGGCTGAAGCATTTGCAACCAACTTCAACCAGAAGTGCTGAGTGGATGATCATTTCAGCCTATTCTTGCCCCCCCCACCCCCCCACCCCCCCGCCTCCCCCCCCCCCCCCCTCACAAGAAGCCATTTTGTAACGAATTTGGTTCGCTCCACGTGACATCAAGAAATGTCTGAACACCCTGGACATGGTCAAGAGATGTGACCTGACAACATTCTGGTGGCAGAGTGTTCGAGGACCAGCCCTGTCACTCGCTAAGCCGTTCCAGTTCAGCTACAGCACTTGAGTCCTCCCGACAAAGTGGGAACTTGTCCAGGCTTACGTATCCTGTTCACAAAAGAAGCAGGACGAATCCAATTCAGCCAGTTTCTGCCTCACCTGCGTGCCCTCAATCATCACCAAAGCGAAGGAATGTGTTATCAAACCATATTATCAAATGGCACCTACTCACCAACGGCCGACTCTCTGTTGGGGATTTGCAGCACTGAAGGATCTCAATTAGTCCATTGTGTCTATGCCAGCTTTCTGCATGCTGTTCTAAAGCCGTGCTTTATATCCACAATGATTTTATCCCTTTGTTGAGCTGGGTTGCATTTTAGAAGATCGAACAACAACATTTCAGTGACTTAAAACAGCAGCTCCGAAGGTGGCTGAACATTTGCATAATTGTATCTTACAAATTCCAAAATCAGTCAGGCTGTCTAGACGAATCCGCAATCACGTCAGAGGAGTATGAATGACCGTACCTCCTGACCCATTTACGAAACGTTTGGACAATCACCTATATATTCAACTGGATGTGCCATAAGCCAGATGTAATTACTTTTGACAATGGACTCAGGCTGATAAAGGAACCCATTCAGCCGTAATCTAATCACTTCTAAACCCCATATTTGGGTAACTGGTCAGTTGGTGGGAGAGGATCATCTGAAGAACCAACTAATTCTCTTCTGTGGTTTTAAGAAACTGTCTTCTCCCAGGTCAGAAGAAACAGAAAAAACAAGAAGCAGGACCCCGAGTGGGTGCTATCTTCATCTTTCTCCATCCAGCCTGCAGGTTTGAGCCCTGCCTGTTATTTAACCACCTACACACCCCAGGCAATGTTTTAAGAACGAAACTGTTACCTTAAGAAGAAAAATAAAATCCATCAACATCTGTAATCACCTCGATGCTGAATCCCGAGGGACCTTCAAACCCAGACTGAAACTACCCAAGCTATCAGTCCATAAGACATAGGAGCAGAATTAGGCCACTCGGCCCATCGAGTCTGCTCCGCCATTCAATCATG